>NC_086325.1:9062647-9179647 GCF_036172605.1 Pelobates fuscus
GGTTCCTGATTTATCCAGTAATGTGAGGTTCCTGATTTATCCAGTAATGTGAGGTTCCTGATTTATCCAGTAATGTGAGGCTCCCCGTTTATTCCAGTAATTTAAAGGGTTCCCAGTTTATCCCATAATGCGAGGTTCCCAGTTTATCCCAGTACTCTGAGGTAACCAGTTTATCTAGTAATGTGAGGTAACCAGTTTATCCAGTAATGTGAGGTAACCAGTCTATCCCAGTAATGTGAGGTTCTCGGTTTATCCCATAATGTGAGGTTCCCAGTTTATCCCATAATGTGAGGTTCCCAGTTTATCCCAGTTATGTGAGGTTCCCGGTTTAACCCAGTAATGTGAGGTTCCTGGTTTATCCCAGTAATGCGAGGTTCCCGGTTTATCCCATAATCTGAGGTTCCCAGTTTATCACAGTAATCTGAGGTTCCCAGTTTATCCCATAATCTGAGGTTCCAAGTTTATCCCATAATCTGAGGTTCCCAGTTTATCCCATAATCTGAGGTTCCCGGTTTATCCCATAATGTGAGGTTCCCGGTTTATCCCAGTAATGTGAGGTTCCTGGTTTATCTCAGTAATGTGAGGTTCTCAGTTTATCCCATAATGTGAGGTTCCCAGTTTATCCCAGTAATGCAAGGTTCCCAGTTTATCCCATAATGCGAGGTTCTCAGTTTATCCCATAATGCGAGGTTCTCAGTTTATCCCAGAATATAAGGCTCCCAGTTTATCCCAGTAATTTGAGGTTCCCAGTTTATCCCAGTAATGTGAGGTACCTAGTTTACTCAGTAATGTGAGGTTCTCAGTGTATCCCATCATGTGAGGTTCCCAGGTGATATCCCTGGATGGATGGATGATATATGCCTGATCTGTGATATCCCTTTATGGACGATATATCCCCAGTCTGTGATATCCCTGGCTGGATGGACGATATATCCCTAATCTATGATATCCCTGGCTGGATGGACGATATATCCCCAGTCTGTGATATCCCTGGCTGGATGGACGATATATCCCCAGTCTGTGATATCCCTGGCTGGATGGACGATATATCCCCAGTCTGTGATATCCCTGGCTGGATGGACGATATATCCCCAGTCTGTGATATCCCTGGCTGGATGGACGATATATCCCCAGTCTGTGATATCCCTGGCTGGATGGACGATATATCCCCAGTCTGTGATATCCCTGGCTGGATGGATGATATATCCCCAGTCTGTCATATCCTTGGCTGGATGGATGATATATCCCCAGTCTGTGATATCCCTGGTTGGATGGATGATATATCCCCAGTCTGTAATATCCATGGCTGGATGGATGATATATCCCCAGTCTGTGATATCCCTGGCTGGATGGACGATATATCCCCAGTCTGTGATATCCCTGGCTGGATGGATGATATATCCCCAGTCTGTGATATCCCTGGCTGGATGGATGATATTTCCCCAGTCTGTGATATCCCTGGCTGGATGGATGATATATTCTCAGTCTGTGATATCCCTGGCTGGATGGACGATATATCCCCAGTCTGTGATATCCCTGGCTGGATGGATGATATATCCCCAGTCTGTGATATCCCTGGCTGGATGATAATTCCCCAGTCTGTGATATCCCTGGCTGGATGGATGACATATTCCCAGTCTGTGATATCCCTGGCTGGATGGATGATATATCGCCAGTCTGTGATATCCCTGGCTGGATGGATGATATATCCCCAGTCTGTGATATCCCTGGCTGGATGGCTGATATATCCCCAGTCTGTGATATCCCTGGCTGGATGGATGATATATCCCCAGTCTGTGATATCCCTGGCTGGATGATATATCCCCAGTCTGTGATATCCCTGGCTGGATGGATGATATATCCCCAGTCTGTGATATCCCTGGCTGGCTGGATGATATATCCCCAGTCTGTGATATCCCTGGCTGGATGATATATCCCCAGTCTGTGATATCCCTGGTTGGATGGATGATATAGCCCCAGTCTGTGATATCCCTGGTTGGATGGATGATATATCCCCAGTCTGTGATATCCCTGGCTGGCTGGATGATATATCCCCAGTCTGTGATATCCCTGGCTGGCTGGATGATATATCCCCAGTCTGTGATATCCCTGGCTGGCTGGATGATATATCCCCAGTCTGTGATATCCCTGGCTGGCTGGATGATATATCCCCAGTCTGTTATATCCCTGGCTGGATGGATGATATATCCCCAGTCTGTGATATCCCTGGTTGGATGGATGATATATCCCCAGTCTGTGATATCCCTGGCTGGATGGATGATATATCCCCAGTCTGTGATATCCCTGGCTGGATGGATGATATATCCCCAGTCTGTGATATCCCTGGCTGGATGGACGATAAATCCCCAGTCTGTGATATCCCTGGCTGGATGGACGATATATCCCCAGTCTGTGATATCCCTGGCTGGATGGATGATATATCCCCAGTCTGTGATATCCCTGGCTATCCCATAATGTGAGGTTCCCAGTTTATCCCAGTTATGTGAGGTTCCCGGTTTAACCCAGTAATGTGAGGTTCCTGGTTTATCCCAGTAATGCGAGGTTCCCGGTTTATCCCAGTAATGCGAGGTTCCCGGTTTATCCCAGTAATGTGAGGTTCTCAGTTTATCCCACAATCTGAGGTTCCCAGTTTATCACAGTAATCTGAGGTTCCCAGTTTATCCCATAATCTGAGGTTCCCAGTTTATCCCATAATCTGAGGTTCCCGGTTTATCCCATAATGTGAGGTTCCCGGTTTATCCCAGTAATGTGAGGTTCCTGGTTTATCTCAGTAATGTGAGGTTCTCAGTTTATCCCATAATGTGAGGTTCCCAGTTTATCCCAGTAATGCAAGGTTCCCAGTTTATCCCATAATGCAAGGTTCTCAGTTTATCCCATAATGCGAGGTTCTCAGTTTATCCCAGAATATAAGGCTCCCAGTTTATCCCAGTAATTTGAGGTTCCCAGTTTATCCCAGTAATGTGAGGTACCTAGTTTACTCAGTAATGTGAGGTTCTCAGTGTATCCCATCATGTGAGGTTCCCAGGTGATATCCCTGGATGGATGGATGATATATGCCTGATCTGTGATATCCCTTTATGGACGATATATCCCCAGTCTGTGATATCCCTGGCTGGATGGACGATATATCCCTAATCTATGATATCCCTGGCTGGATGGACGATATATCCCCAGTCTGTGATATCCCTGGCTGGATGGACGATATATCCCCAGTCTGTGATATCCCTGGCTGGATGGACGATATATCCCCAGTCTGTGATATCCCTGGCTGGATGGACGATATATCCCCAGTCTGTGATATCCCTGGCTGGGTGGACGATATATCCCCAGTCTGTGATATCCCTGGCTGGATGGATGATATATCCCCACTATGTGATATCCCTGGCTGGATGGATGATATATTCCCAGTCTGTCATATCCTTGGCTGGGTGGATGATATATCCCCAGTCTGTGATATCCCTGGTTGGATGGATGATATATCCCCAGTCTGTAATATCCATGGCTGGATGGATGATATATCCCCAGTCTGTGATATCCCTGGCTGGATGGATGATATTTCCCCAGTCTGTGATATCCCTGGCTGGATGGGTGATATATCCTCAGTCTGTGATATCCCTGGCTGGATGATATATCCCCAGTCTGTGATATCCCTGGCTGGATGGACGATATATCCACAGTCTGTGATATCCCTGGCTGGATGGATGATATATCCCCAGTCTGTGATATCCCTGGCTGGCTGGATGATATATCCCCAGTCTGTGATATCCCTGGCTGGATGATATATCCCCAGTCTGTGATATCCCTGGCTGGATGGATGATATATCCCCAGTCTGTGATATCCCTGGCTGGATGATATATCCCCAGTCTGTGATATCCCTGGCTGGATGATATATCCCCAGTCTGTGATATCCCTGGCTGGCTGGATGATATATCCCCAGTCTGTGATATCCCTGGCTGGATGATATATCCCCAGTCTGTGATATCCCTGGCTGGATGATATTTCCCCAGTCTGTGATATCCCTGGCTGGATGATATATCCCCAGTCTGTGATATCCATGGCTGGATGATGTATCCCCAGTCTGTGATATCCTTGGCTGGATGTATGATATATCCCCAGTCTGTGATATCCTTGGCTGGATGGATGATATATCCCCAGTCTGTGATATCCCTGGCTGGATGGATGATATATCCCCAGTCTGTGATATCCCTGGCTGGATGGATGATATATCCCCAGTCTGTGATATCCCTGGCTGGATGGATGATATATCCCCAGTCTGTGATATCCCTGGCTGGATGGATGATATATCCCCAGTCTGTGATATCCCTGGCTGGATGATATATCCCCAGTCTGTGATATCCCTGGCTGGATGGATGATATATCCCCAGTCTGTGATATCCCTGGCTGGATGATATATCCCCAGTCTGTGATATCCCTGGCTGGATGATATATCCCCAGTCTGTGATATCCCTGGCTGGATGATATATCCCCAGTCTGTGATATCCCTGGCTGGATGATATATCCCCAGTCTGTGATATCCCTGGCTGGATGATATATCCCCAGTCTGTGATATCCCTGGCTGGATGATATATCCCCAGTCTGTGATATCCCTGGCTGGATGGATGATATATCCCCAGTCTGTGATATCCATGGCTGGATGGATGATATATCCCCAGTCTGTGATATCCCTGGCTGGATGGATGATATATCCCCAGTCTGTGATATCCCTGGCTGGATGATATATCCCCAGTCTGTGATATCCCTGGCTGGATGATATATCCCCAGTCTGTGATATCCCTGGCTGGATGATATATCCCCAGTCTGTGATATCCCTGGCTGGCTGGATGATATATCCCCAGTCTGTGATATCCCTGGCTGGCTGGATGATATATCCCCA
Source organism: Pelobates fuscus (assembly GCF_036172605.1). Classification (NCBI taxonomy): domain Eukaryota; kingdom Metazoa; phylum Chordata; class Amphibia; order Anura; family Pelobatidae; genus Pelobates; species Pelobates fuscus. Next base: position 9,067,564 of record NC_086325.1, read on the forward strand.
GTCTGTGATATCCCTGGCTGGCTGGATGATATATCCCCAGTCTGTGATATCCCTGGTTGGATGGATGATATATCCCCAGTCTGTGATATCCCTGGCTGGATGGATGATATATCCCCAGTCTGTGATATCCCTGGCTGGATGGATGATATATCCCCAGTCTGTGATATCCCTGGCTGGATGGACGATATATCCCCAGTCTGTGATATCCCTGGCTGGATGGACGATATATCCCCAGTCTGTGATATCCCTGGCTGGATGGACGATATATCCCCAGTCTGTGATATCCCTGGCTGGATGGATGATATATCCCCAGTCTGTGATATCCCTGGCTGGATGATATATCCCCAGTCTGTGATATCCCTGGCTGGATGATATATCCCCAGTCTGTGATATCCCTGGCTGGATGATATATCCCCAGTCTGTGATATCCCTGGCTGGATGATATATCCCCAGTCTGTGATATCCCTGGCTGGATGATATATCCCCAGTCTGTGATATCCCTGGCTGGATGGATGATATATCCCCAGTCTGTGATATCCCTGGCTGGATGATATATCCCCAGTCTGTGATATCCCTGGCTGGATGATATATCCCCAGTCTGTGATATCCCTGGCTGGCTGGATGATATATCCCCAGTCTGTGATATCCCTGGCTGGCTGGATGATATATCCCCAGTCTGTGATATCCCTGGCTGGATGGATGATATATCCCCAGTCTGTGATATCCCTGGTTGGATGGATGATATATCCCCAGTCTGTGATATCCCTGGCTGGATGGATGATATATCCCCAGTCTGTGATATCCCTGGCTGGATGGATGATATATCCCCAGTCTGTGATATCCCTGGCTGGATGGACGATATATCCCCAGTCTGTGATATCCCTGGCTGGATGGACGATATATCCCCAGTCTGTGATATCCCTGGCTGGATGGATGATATATCCCCAGTCTGTGATATCCCTGGCTGGATGATATATCCCCAGTCTGTGATATCCCTGGCTGGATGATATATCCCCAGTCTGTGATATCCCTGGCTGGATGATATATCCCCAGTCTGTGATATCCCTGGCTGGATGATATATCCCCAGTCTGTGATATCCCTGGCTGGATGATATATCCCCAGTCTGTGATATCCATGGCTGGATGATATATCCCCAGTCTGTGATATCCTTGGCTGGATGTATGATATATCCCCAGTCTGTGATATCCTTGGCTGGATGGATGATATATCCCCAGTCTGTGATATCCCTGGCTGGATGGATGATATATCCCCAGTCTGTGATATCCCTGGCTGGATGGATGATATATCCCCAGTCTGTGATATCCCTGGCTGGACGATATATCCCCAGTCTGTGATATCCCTGGCTGGATGGATGATATATCCCCAGTCTGTGATATCCCTGGCTGGATGGATGATATATCCCCAGTCTGTGATATCCCTGGCTGGATGGATGATATATCTGCAGTCTGTGATATCCCTGGCTGGATGGACGATATATCCCCAGTCTGTGATATCCCTGGCTGGATGGATGATATATCCCCAGTCTGTGATATCCTTGGCTGGATGGACGATATATCCCCAGTCTGTGATATCCCTGGCTGGATGGATGATATATTCCCAGTCTGTGATATCCCTGGCTGGATGGATGATATATCCCCAGTCTGTGATATCCCTGGCTGGATGGATGATATATCCCCAGTCTGTGATATCCTTGGCTGGATGGACGATATATCCCCAGTCTGTGATATCCCTGGCTGGATGGATGATATATCCCCAGTCTGTGATATCCCTGGCTGGATGGATGATATATCCCCAGTCTGTGATATCCTTGGCTGGATGGACGATATATCCCCAGTCTGTGATATCCCTGGCTGGATGGATGATATATCCCCAGTCTGTGATATCCCTGGCTGGATGGATGATATATCCCCAGTCTGTGATATCCCTGGCTGGCTGGATGATATATGCTCAGTCTGTGATATCCCTGGCTGGATGGATGATATATCCCCAGTCTGTGATATCCCTGGCTGGATGGATGATATATCCCCAGTCTGTGATATCCTTGGCTGGATGGACGATATATCCCCAGTCTGTGATATCCCTGGCTGGATGGATGATATATCCCAGTCTGTGATATCCCTGGCTGGATGGATGATATTTCCCCAGTCTGTGATATCCCTGGCTGGATGGATGATATATCCCCAGTCTGTGATATCCCTGGCTGGCTGGATGATATATCCCCAGTCTGTGATATCCCTGGCTGGATGATATATCCCCAGTCTGTGATATCCCTGGCTGGATGATATATCCCCAGTCTGTGATATCCTTGGCTGGATGGACGATATATCCCCAGTCTGTGATATCCCTGGCTGGATGATATATCCCCAGTCTGTGATTTCCCTGGCTGGATGGATGATATATCCCCAGTCTGTGATATCCCTGGCTGGATGGATGATATATCCCCAGTCTGTGATATCCCTGGCTGGATGGATGATATATCCCCAGTCTGTGATATCCCTGGCTGGATGGATGATATATCCCCAGTCTGTGATATCCCTGGCTGGATGGATGATATATCCCCAGTCTGTGATTTCCCTGGCTGGATGGATGATATATCCCCAGTCTGTGATATCCTTGGCTGGATGGATGATATATCCCCAGTCTGTGATATCCCTGGCTGGATGGATGATATATCCCCAGTCTGTGATATCCCTGGCTGGATGGATGAATATCCCCAGTCTGTGATATCCCTGGCTGGATGGATGAATATCCCCAGTCTGTGATTTCCCTGGCTGGATGATATATCCCCAGTCTGTGATATCCCTGGCTGGATGGATGAATATCCCCAGTCTGTGATTTCCCTGGCTGGATGGATGATATATCCCCAGTCTGTGATTTCCCTGGCTGGATGGATGATATATCCCCAGTCTGTGATATCCCTGGCTGGATGGACGATATATCCCCAGTTGGCTGGATGGACGATATATCCCCAGTCTGTGATGTCCCTGTCTGGATGGACGATATATCCCCAGTCTGTGATATCCCTGGCTGGATGGATGATATATCCCCAGTCTGTGATATCCCTGGCTGGCTGGATGATATATGCTCAGTCTGTGATATCCCTGGCTGGATGGATGATATATCCCCAGTCTGTGATATCCCTGGCTGGATGGATGATATATCCCCAGTCTGTGATATCCCTGACTGGATGATATATCCCCAGTCTGTGATATCCCTGGCTGGATGATATATCCCCAGTCTGTGATATCCTTGGCTGGATGGACGATATATCCCCAGTCTGTGATATCCCTGGCTGGATGATATATCCCCAGTCTGTGATTTCCCTGGCTGGATGGACGATATATCCCCAGTCTGTGATATCCCTGGCTGGATGATATATCCCCAGTCTGTGATTTCCCTGGCTGGATGGACGATATATCCCCAGTCTGTGATATCCCTGGTTGGATGATATATCCCCAGTCTGTGATATCCTTGGCTGGATGGACGATATATCCCCAGTCTGTGATATCCCTGGCTGGATGGATGATATATTCCCAGTCTGTGATATCCCTGGCTGGATGGATGATATATCCCCAGTCTGTGATATCCCTGGCTGGATGGATGATATATCCCCAGTCTGTGATATCCTTGGCTGGATGGACGATATATCCCCAGTCTGTGATATCCCTGGCTGGATGGACGATATATCCCCAGTCTGTGATATCCCTGGCTGGATGGATGATATATCCCCAGTCTGTGATATCCTTGGCTGGATGGACGATATATCCCCAGTCTGTGATATCCCTGGCTGGATGGATGATATATCCCCAGTCTGTGATATCCCTGGCTGGATGGATGATATATCCCCAGTCTGTGATATCCCTGGCTGGCTGGATGATATATGCTCAGTCTGTGATATCCCTGGCTGGATGGATGATATATCCCCAGTCTGTGATATCCCTGGCTGGATGGATGATATATCCCCAGTCTGTGATATCCTTGGCTGGATGGACGATATATCCCCAGTCTGTGATATCCCTGGCTGGATGGATGATATATCCCAGTCTGTGATATCCCTGGCTGGATGGATGATATTTCCCCAGTCTGTGATATCCCTGGCTGGATGGATGATATATCCCCAGTCTGTGATATCCCTGGCTGGATGATATATCCCCAGTCTGTGATATCCCTGGCTGGATGATATATCCCCAGTCTGTGATATCCCTGGCTGGATGATATATCCCCAGTCTGTGATATCCTTGGCTGGATGGACGATATATCCCCAGTCTGTGATATCCCTGGCTGGATGATATATCCCCAGTCTGTGATTTCCCTGGCTGGATGGATGATATATCCCCAGTCTGTGATATCCCTGGCTGGATGGATGATATATCCCCAGTCTGTGATATCCCTGGCTGGATGGATGATATATCCCCAGTCTGTGATATCCCTGGCTGGATGATATATCCCCAGTCTGTGATATCCCTGGCTGGATGGATGATATATCCCCAGTCTGTGATATCCCTGGCTGGATGATATATCCCCAGTCTGTGATATCCCTGGCTGGATGATCTATCCCCAGTCTGTGATATCCCTGGCTGGATGATATATCCCCAGTCTGTGATATCCCTGGCTGGATGATATATCCCCAGTCTGTGATATCCCTGGCTGGATGATATATCCCCAGTCTGTGATATCCCTGGCTGGATGATATATCCCCAGTCTGTGATATCCCTGGCTGGATGGATGATATATCCCCAGTCTGTGATATCCCTGGCTGGATGATATATCCCCAGTCTGTGATATCCCTGGCTGGATGATATATCCCCAGTCTGTGATATCCCTGGCTGGATGATATATCCCCAGTCTGTGATATCCCTGGCTGGCTGGATGATATATCCCCAGTCTGTGATATCCCTGGCTGGCTGGATGATATATCCCCAGTCTGTGATATCCCTGGCTGGATGGATGATATATCCCCAGTCTGTGATATCCCTGGTTGGATGGATGATATATCCCCAGTCTGTGATATCCCTGGCTGGATGGATGATATATCCCCAGTCTGTGATATCCCTGGCTGGATGGATGATATATCCCCAGTCTGTGATATCCCTGGCTGGATGGACGATATATCCCCAGTCTGTGATATCCCTGGCTGGATGGACGATATATCCCCAGTCTGTGATATCCCTGGCTGGATGGATGATATATCCCCAGTCTGTGATATCCCTGGCTGGATGATATATCCCCAGTCTGTGATATCCCTGGCTGGATGATATATCCCCAGTCTGTGATATCCCTGGCTGGATGATATATCCCCAGTCTGTGATATCCCTGGCTGGATGATATATCCCAGTCTGTGATATCCCTGGCTGGATGATATATCCCCAGTCTGTGATATCCATGGCTGGATGATATATCCCCAGTCTGTGATATCCTTGGCTGGATGTATGATATATCCCCAGTCTGTGATATCCTTGGCTGGATGGATGATATATCCCCAGTCTGTGATATCCCTGGCTGGATGGATGATATATCCCCAGTCTGTGATATCCCTGGCTGGATGGATGATATATCCCCAGTCTGTGATATCCCTGGCTGGACGATATATCCCCAGTCTGTGATATCCCTGGCTGGATGGATGATATATCCCCAGTCTGTGATATCCCTGGCTGGATGGATGATATATCCCCAGTCTGTGATATCCCTGGCTGGATGGATGATATATCTGCAGTCTGTGATATCCCTGGCTGGATGGACGATATATCCCCAGTCTGTGATATCCCTGGCTGGATGGATGATATATCCCCAGTCTGTGATATCCTTGGCTGGATGGACGATATATCCCCAGTCTGTGATATCCCTGGCTGGATGGATGATATATTCCCAGTCTGTGATATCCCTGGCTGGATGGATGATATATCCCCAGTCTGTGATATCCCTGGCTGGATGGATGATATATCCCCAGTCTGTGATATCCTTGGCTGGATGGACGATATATCCCCAGTCTGTGATATCCCTGGCTGGATGGATGATATATCCCCAGTCTGTGATATCCCTGGCTGGATGGATGATATATCCCCAGTCTGTGATATCCCTGGCTGGATGGATGATATATCCCCAGTCTGTGATATCCCTGGCTGGCTGGATGATATATGCTCAGTCTGTGATATCCCTGGCTGGATGGATGATATATCCCCAGTCTGTGATATCCCTGGCTGGATGGATGATATATCCCCAGTCTGTGATATCCTTGGCTGGATGGACGATATATCCCCAGTCTGTGATATCCCTGGCTGGATGGATGATATATCCCAGTCTGTGATATCCCTGGCTGGATGGATGATATTTCCCCAGTCTGTGATATCCCTGGCTGGATGGATGATATATCCCCAGTCTGTGATATCCCTGGCTGGATGATATATCCCCAGTCTGTGATATCCCTGGCTGGATGATATATCCCCAGTCTGTGATATCCCTGGCTGGATGATATATCCCCAGTCTGTGATATCCTTGGCTGGATGGACGATATATCCCCAGTCTGTGATATCCCTGGCTGGATGATATATCCCCAGTCTGTGATTTCCCTGGCTGGCTGGATGGATGATATATCCCCAGTCTGTGATATCCCTGGCTGGATGGATGATATATCCCCAGTCTGTGATATCCCTGGCTGGATGGATGATATATCCCCAGTCTGTGATATACCTGGCTGGATGGATGATATATCCCCAGTCTGTGATATCCCTGGCTGGATGGATGATATATCCCCAGTCTGTGATATCCCTGGCTGGATGGATGATATATCCCCAGTCTGTGATATCCCTGGCTGGATGGATGATATATCCCCAGTCTGTGATTTCCCTGGCTGGATGGATGATATATCCCCAGTCTGTGATATCCTTGGCTGGATGGATGATATATCCCCAGTCTGTGATATCCCTGGCTGGATGGATGATATATCCCCAGTCTGTGATATCCCTGGCTGGATGGATGAATATCCCCAGTCTGTGATATCCCTGGCTGGATGGATGATATATCCCCAGTCTGTGATATCCCTGGCTGGATGGATGAATATCCCCAGTCTGTGATATCCCTGGCTGGATGGATGATATATCCCCAGTCTGTGATATCCCTGGCTGGATGGATGAATATCCCCAGTCTGTGATTTCCCTGGCTGGATGATATATCCCCAGTCTGTGATATCCCTGGCTGGATGGATGAATATCCCCAGTCTGTGATTTCCCTGGCTGGATGGATGATATATCCCCAGTCTGTGATATCCCTGGCTGGATGATATATCCCCAGTCTGTGATATCCATGGCTGGATGATATATCCCCAGTCTGTGATATCCTTGGCTGGATGTATGATATATCCCCAGTCTGTGATATCCTTGGCTGGATGGATGATATATCCCCAGTCTGTGATATCCCTGGCTGGATGGATGATATATCCCCAGTCTGTGATATCCCTGGCTGGATGGATGATATATCCCCAGTCTGTGATATCCCTGGCTGGACGATATATCCCCAGTCTGTGATATCACTGGCTGGATGGATGATATATCCCCAGTCTGTGATATCCCTGGCTGGATGGATGATATATCCCCAGTCTGTGATATCCCTGGCTGGATGGATGATATATCTGCAGTCTGTGATATCCCTGGCTGGATGGACGATATATCCCCAGTCTGTGATATCCCTGGCTGGATGGATGATATATCCCCAGTCTGTGATATCCTTGGCTGGATGGACGATATATCCCCAGTCTGTGATATCCCTGGCTGGATGGATGATATATTCCCAGTCTGTGATATCCCTGGCTGGATGGATGATATATCCCCAGTCTGTGATATCCCTGGCTGGATGGATGATATATCCCCAGTCTGTGATATCCTTGGCTGGATGGACGATATATCCCCAGTCTGTGATATCCCTGGCTGGATGGATGATATATCCCCAGTCTGTGATATCCCTGGCTGGATGGATGATATATCCCCAGTCTGTGATATCCTTGGCTGGATGGACGATATATCCCCAGTCTGTGATATCCCTGGCTGGATGGATGATATATCCCCAGTCTGTGATATCCCTGGCTGGATGGATGATATATCCCCAGTCTGTGATATCCCTGGCTGGCTGGATGATATATGCTCAGTCTGTGATATCCCTGGCTGGATGGATGATATATCCCCAGTCTGTGATATCCCTGGCTGGATGGATGATATATCCCCAGTCTGTGATATCCTTGGCTGGATGGACGATATATCCCCAGTCTGTGATATCCCTGGCTGGATGGATGATATATCCCAGTCTGTGATATCCCTGGCTGGATGGATGATATTTCCCCAGTCTGTGATATCCCTGGCTGGATGGATGATATATCCCCAGTCTGTGATATCCCTGGCTGGATGATATATCCCCAGTCTGTGATATCCCTGGCTGGATGATATATCCCCAGTCTGTGATATCCCTGGCTGGATGATATATCCCCAGTCTGTGATATCCTTGGCTGGATGGACGATATATCCCCAGTCTGTGATATCCCTGGCTGGATGATATATCCCCAGTCTGTGATTTCCCTGGCTGGCTGGATGGATGATATATCCCCAGTCTGTGATATCCCTGGCTGGATGGATGATATATCCCCAGTCTGTGATATCCCTGGCTGGATGGATGATATATCCCCAGTCTGTGATATACCTGGCTGGATGGATGATATATCCCCAGTCTGTGATATCCCTGGCTGGATGGATGATATATCCCCAGTCTGTGATATCCCTGGCTGGATGGATGATATATCCCCAGTCTGTGATATCCCTGGCTGGATGGATGATATATCCCCAGTCTGTGATTTCCCTGGCTGGATGGATGATATATCCCCAGTCTGTGATATCCCTGGCTGGATGGATGAATATCCCCAGTCTGTGATATCCCTGGCTGGATGGATGATATATCCCCAGTCTGTGATATCCCTGGCTGGATGGATGAATATCCCCAGTCTGTGATATCCCTGGCTGGATGGATGATATATCCCCAGTCTGTGATATCCCTGGCTGGATGGATGAATATCCCCAGTCTGTGATTTCCCTGGCTGGATGATATATCCCCAGTCTGTGATATCCCTGGCTGGATGGATGAATATCCCCAGTCTGTGATTTCCCTGGCTGGATGGATGATATATCCCCAGTCTGTGATTTCCCTGGCTGGATGGATGATATATCCCCAGTCTGTGATATCCCTGGCTGGATGGACGATATATCCCCAGTTGGCTGGATGGACGATATATCCCCAGTCTGTGATGTCCTTGGCTGGATGGACGATATATCCCCAGTCTGTGATATCCCTGGCTGGATGGATGATATATCCCCAGTCTGTGATATCCCTGGCTGGCTGGATGATATATGCTCAGTCTGTGATATCCCTGGCTGGATGGATGATATATCCCCAGTCTGTGATATCCCTGGCTGGATGGATGATATATCCCCAGTCTGTGATATCCCTGACTGGATGATATATCCCCAGTCTGTGATATCCCTGGCTGGATGATATATCCCCAGTCTGTGATATCCTTGGCTGGATGGACGATATATCCCCAGTCTGTGATATCCCTGGCTGGATGATATATCCCCAGTCTGTGATTTCCCTGGCTGGATGGACGATATATCCCCAGTCTGTGATATCCCTGGCTGGATGATATATCCCCAGTCTGTGATTTCCCTGGCTGGATGGACGATATATCCCCAGTCTGTGATATCCCTGGTTGGATGATATATCCCCAGTCTGTGATATCCTTGGCTGGATGGACGATATATCCCCAGTCTGTGATATCCCTGGCTGGATGGATGATATATTCCCAGTCTGTGATATCCCTGGCTGGATGGATGATATATCCCCAGTCTGTGATATCCCTGGCTGGATGGATGATATATCCCCAGTCTGTGATATCCTTGGCTGGATGGACGATATATCCCCAGTCTGTGATATCCCTGGCTGGATGGACGATATATCCCCAGTCTGTGATATCCCTGGCTGGATGGATGATATATCCCCAGTCTGTGATATCCTTGGCTGGATGGACGATATATCCCCAGTCTGTGATATCCCTGGCTGGATGGATGATATATCCCCAGTCTGTGATATCCCTGGCTGGATGGATGATATATCCCCAGTCTGTGATATCCCTGGCTGGCTGGATGATATATGCTCAGTCTGTGATATCCCTGGCTGGATGGATGATATATCCCCAGTCTGTGATATCCCTGGCTGGATGGATGATATATCCCCAGTCTGTGATATCCTTGGCTGGATGGACGATATATCCCCAGTCTGTGATATCCCTGGCTGGATGGATGATATATCCCAGTCTGTGATATCCCTGGCTGGATGGATGATATTTCCCCAGTCTGTGATATCCCTGGCTGGATGGATGATATATCCCCAGTCTGTGATATCCCTGGCTGGATGATATATCCCCAGTCTGTGATATCCCTGGCTGGATGATATATCCCCAGTCTGTGATATCCCTGGCTGGATGATATATCCCCAGTCTGTGATATCCTTGGCTGGATGGACGATATATCCCCAGTCTGTGATATCCCTGGCTGGATGATATATCCCCAGTCTGTGATATCCCTGGCTGGATGATATATCCCCAGTCTGTGATATCCCTGGCTGGATGATATATCCCCAGTCTGTGATATCCCTGGCTGGATGATATATCCCCAGTCTGTGATATCCCTGGCTGGATGATATATCCCCAGTCTGTGATATCCTTGGCTGGATGGACGATATATCCCCAGTCTGTGATATACCTGGCTGGATGGATGATATATCCCCAGTCTGTGATTTCCCTGGCTGGATGGATGATATATCCCCAGTCTGTGATATCCCTGGCTGGATGGATGATATATCCCCAGTCTGTGATATCCCTGGCTGGATGGATGATATATCCCCAGTCTGTGATATCCCTGGCTGGATGGATGATATATCCCCAGTCTGTGATATCCCTGGCTGGATGGATGATATATCCCCAGTCTGTGATATCCCTGGCTGGATGGATGAATATCCCCAGTCTGTGATATCCCTGGCTGGATAAATGAATATCCCCAGTCTGTGATTTCCCTGGCTGGATGATATATCCCCAGTCTGTGCTATCTCTGGCTGGATGGATGAATATCCCCAGTCTGTGATTTCCCTGGCTGGATGGACGATATATCCCCAGTTGGCTGGATGGACGATATATCCCCAGTCTGTGATGTCCCTGGCTGGATGGACGATATATCCCCAGTCTGTGATATCCCTGACTGGATGGATGATATATCCCCAGTCTGTGATATCCCTGGCTGGCTGGATGATATATGCTCAGTCTGTGATATCCCTGGCTGGATGGATGATATATCCCCAGTCTGTGATATCCCTGGCTGGATGGATGATATATCCTCAGTCTGTGATATCCCTGGCTGGATGATATATCCCCAGTCTGTGATATCCCTGGCTGGATGATATATCCCCAGTCTGTGATATCCTTGGCTGGATGGATGATATATCCCCAGTCTGTGATATCCCTGGCTGGATGATATATCCCCAGTCTGTGATTTCCCTGGCTGGATGGACGATATATCCCCAGTCTGTGATATCCCTGGTTGGATGATATATCCCCAGTCTGTGATTTCCCTGGCTGGATGGACGATATATCCCGAGTCTGTGATATCCCTGGTTGGATGATATATCCCCAGTCTGTGATATCCCTGGCTGGATGGACGATATATCCCCAGTCTGTGATATCCCTGGCTGGATGGACGATATATCCCCAGTCTGTGATATCCCTGGCTGGATGGATGATATATCCCCAGTCTGTGATATCCCTGGCTGGATGGACGATATATCCCCAGTCTGTGATATCCCTGGCTGGATGGATGATATATCCCCAGTCTGTGATATCCCTGGCTGGATGGATGATATATCCCCAGTCTGTGATATCCCTGGCTGGATGATTATTCCCCAGTCTGTGATATCCCTGGCTGGATTTGTTAATAGGGATACCAAATTAGGGAGACATCTACTAAACAGATTGAAGAGCAAATTGAAGAAAAACCTATTTCTTATTTCCAAATTTCATAAATTAACATTTTCTGACAAAATTTGTTTCATACAAATTGTTACTTTCTGAATTTAGGACAAACTGAAATTAGAAAATGAACGAAAGAAATCACATTTTTCACCTGTGCACATTCCTAACGCAAACCCACCAAGCCCCAATAAAGGGAGAGGCATTCCCAGGCGTTCTCAGACCAATTTTAACCCCTTCTGCATCTACTCTTCCAAAACTCATTTATTCCCCAGATCCACACGAGCAAGCAGCAAGGGGCAGACTGTATCCTCGTTACTGACAGGACCATCTGGATCTAACTGGGTTTATAGGGGACTCGTGGAGAATGGCGTGTTCCATACATCCTCACTAGTGACAGAAGTAGGCCCTTATTCTATGTTACCCCCCAGGGGAATTCGCCAGCTCAGCAGTCACAGGGTCTTGCAAACGCACGCCTATTTATTGTTTTAAAGGTAAAAATGGCGGTGTGATACCACAGGGCTCTTTAACATTTAAAGTTTGGCATCTACCAAACCAACAGCAAACGGACACAGAGAGAAGCGGTGAAATGGTACCGGAACAGAATCCACAGTTTGTTTTAAAAAAAAAAACTGTGAATTGGTAAATTTAGGCAAAAAGCTTAAACTGGTAATGTGCTCCAAATAAGTTAATTTTCCCACTTGTCTGGTTTTCCTGAAATCTGCAATTCTTATTCTCAAAGAGAATTTAAAATTTAAGGCCAGAGTAGCCGAGCTGACTTAGAGAATGTTTCCTGTTCGGCTAGTTTCCCCTTGACTTGGACATTCTCACTCCAGTGACTAAATCTGTATTTTCCATTCTTTAACTCTTTCATTAAACAGAGAATGATGGTGAATTGAAAAACCACAGGAAAACAAATGTAAGCATTCGTTTGGAATAATTCTCCAATTATCACTAAGAATGCATTCAAAGTGAATTTTAATTTTCCGATAAAAATAGTGATTTGTGTTTTCAGTCCAGCAATTTTGGGCTCCAATTTAAAATTCTCTTTGATTATTTCCCTTTGAGTTACGGACAAGTCACACTTTAGAGCAGGCTTCCCCCAAACTCCGGCCCTCCAATGTTGCTGCACTACAACTCCCATGATTCTCAGCCCATCTATTTCATTCCAGGAATCATGGGAGTTGTAGTTCAGCAACATCTGGAGGGCCGGAGTTTGGGGAAGCCTGCGTTTAGTGTATAACTCTGTAGGTCACGGCTTTTCTGTTTCAGCCTAAACCTTACAACTCGGGGATTCAATTCCCCTAAATTTGATGTTTTAGTGAGTATGCCTGCATGTTATCAGGAGTACGGTGGGGTTCGTTGATTTTCCATTATAATAAGGCAAGATTTCAGACGATATCCACTAAATAGTTGTAATTTATAATATTATAAATGATCACTCAATCCCTATCCATTTTCACTTTGCTCCATGTTTCCTTGGTAAATATTGTCCTAACTAGGCCTTAAGCAGCTCGGTGACCTTGTAGCAGTATATCCCATGAAGCAGGCAGGTTGGATCTGAGTGTAAGGTATGTACGCCTGGACGCAGTGTGGGAGCTAGGTCAGCACAGCTGACAATACAGCCAGCACTGCAACTATTGCCGAGTATCATGTTACCGCTCAATAGATGTGCCAGAAATATAGAGATCATTTATTTCTTTAAACATTTTCAATATTGAGAACTGCAGTTCAGGAACTGAATTAAAGCGAGAGAAAAGATTGTTTGATGAGGTTTTCTAGAGCAAGTGTCCACAGATACCATCAGCCACACAAAATTGGACCCATTATCTTCACAGCCTCCCCTCTGTTCCAACTAGCATATAATGAGCACAAAACAGGGGATTCCGAGAATGGGCCAGGGATTTCCAGATTTGATGCCAAAGTAGTCAAGCTGGAGAGGTTTTCGAGTTCAGCTAATTTGTTCTATGATTAACAATTCCCATGGTCGATTCCCACACCACCCATTTTATTGAATAACCCCAGGACCGATCACACATGGTACTGGAACTATGCATAGGTGACCAACTCAGCTGCAACACGTTGATGTAGAGTTACAGAAATATTCAAATTATAAACCTTTCGATATGGCAAACGTGGCTCTTTGTTGCCAATATTCGTGGCATATTTAAAGAGCAAAAAGCCACATATTTCACCTATGGGCATCTACTGAAGGGATGTATCCTACTTATATGAAGGGTCAGATGAATTCATCCTATAATTCAGAGATCGCATACCATGGTAGTGAAAAATGCCCACAATCTCTAGCACAATGAAAGGCTGGCTGTGATTTATGAGGGATGCAGTCCATATGGAGTTCTACGATTAGTCATTTCTGCTATAAATGTACTGGGGATCAACGCATCTCGGCAAATAATGAAATCAGGGCTCACTGATCAATGTGGGTCCGGCTTGTACTTTACTAAAAGCATTCAATAATTGTACATAGCATACGCCTACCTGTCCCCCAAAATACTTACGGCACGTAGGGCAGGTGAGCGTGGCACCCCAGCAGATGTTGGCACTAGACTTCCCAGAATCCCTTGCTAATTTGGGCAGTGCCAACATCTGCCTCTATATGGAAGCATTTTGGGGAACATTTGGACTGTGCAGTACTAATGAATGTATTATTCACACACTGGGGGGCCAGAGCTGGACACCCCAGCTGATAGATAGTAGGGAAGAACCGATTCCTAGAAGATCTCTATTCAATAAACAGTGACTTATGTTTTGTTTACAACCAACTTGAAGATTTTACTAAATAGCAGATATGCACAAATCATTTCTGAATTAGGTTATTTTTCCCAGAATGTGCTACAGTTTCGGAAGTCACTGTATAATTAATAAACCCTAAAGTCTGCGGCCGCAGGAAGCAAGCATGAAGACATACTATTTTTCAGTCATGCAACAGGTGACACGTACACACAGCCATCTTTAAATCTCTGCACAAAGCATCATGGGTAATCCCTTTATTATGGTTCTCTGTGCCCATTTTTCGTATTTCACATGTTCCCCTAGATTGCAAGCTTTGCAGACAAGCTCCTCACAACTTGCTGAATTATAACCAATGCTAATAATTAGAAAATATTTTTTTTTTATCTCACCTTCTCAATCTTCTCCAGCCAGCCCTTGTTCTGGGAGAGCTCCGCCATGAATGCCTGGTGCTTCAGCCATTTTTTGTGCGGTCTTTGCGCCAGGTCTCGAGAGGTGTCCCTCGCCATTAGCGTCTTCTCGCTGATCCATGCGTCCAGCTGGAAAGGGTAGTAGAGATCAGGTTGAGGTAAGAGGTACCCATTGTTAGGGGTTGGTGAGGCCTGGGTAAGGGTAACTGGGGTGAATCTGGGGGTGTGGGTGGCTAATCATCCTGACATTAGGGTGTTATTAATAAAGCAAGCCATGATAGTGGGACGTCGTATGAGGCGAGCGTGAGAATGAAAGAAGGAAAGAAAAGTGAAAGACGGAGAGAAGGGAAGGTTGAGTTAGAGAAAGAGATGGAGAGAGAGAAGGAAAGGATGAGTTGGAGAAGGGATGGAGAGAGAGAGAAGGAAAGGATGTTAGAGAAAGAGATGGAGAGAGAGAAGGAAAGGATGAGTTGGAGAAGGGATGGAGAGAGAAGGAAAGGATGAGTTGGAGAAGGGATGGAGAGAGGGATGTAACAGACAGCGGGAGGGAGGAGAGAGGGATGCAGAAGAAAGGAATGAAAACAAGCAGCAGCGAGGGACCCCCAGTAATAGATGTGGCAGTGATGGGTACAGCTTCCCTGTGCCTGGCAGTCCTGCTGCAGGTGCTGTCAGTGTGCAGTGTGCTGTGTGATGCTGTTTGCTGCAGTGAGCTCCTGTATCGCATGCCAGGGGAGGGATGGCTCCTATGCACAGCAGGTCCCTGGGCTAGCGGGGGCACAACACTTGGAGTCCCTGCTATACTGACACATGGTCGCTGGCTGAAGGCATTCTCCCACCAATGCACAGATACGATGGGATAGACGAATTATCCCACTGCAGTGAATGGGGAGAGAGGGGGAGGATCCAGCAAGCTCTGCGTCATCTCCCCCTCCTACCTCCTCCCTCTATCAATACATCTCTCTATCCCTCCTCTCCCTCTCCTCCCTCTATCAATACATCTCTCTATCCCTCCTCTCCTTCTATCAATACATCTCTCTAACCCTCCTCTCCCTCTCCTCCCTCTATCAATACATCTCTCTATCCCTCCTCTCCCTCTATCAATACATCTCTCTAACCCTCCTCTCCCTCTCCTCCCTCTATCAATACATCTCTCTATCCCTCCTCTCCCTCTATCAATACATCTCTCTAACCCTTCTCTCCCTCTCCTCCCTCTATCAATACATCTCTCTACCCCTCCTCTCCCTCTCCTCCCTCTATCAATACATCTCTCTATCCCTCCTCTCCCTCTCCTCCCTCTATCAATACATCTCTCTAACCCTCCTCTCCCTCTCCTCCCTCTATCAATACATCTCTCTATCCCTCCTCTCCCTCTCCTCCCTCTATCAATACATCT
This sequence comes from Pelobates fuscus, assembly GCF_036172605.1. NCBI lineage: Eukaryota > Metazoa > Chordata > Amphibia > Anura > Pelobatidae > Pelobates > Pelobates fuscus. The sequence goes on from NC_086325.1 coordinate 9,084,189, forward strand.
CTCTATCCCTCCTCTCCCTCTATCAATAAATCTCTCTATCCCTCCTCTCCCTCTCCTCCCTCTATCAATACATCTCTCTAACCCTCCTCTCCCTCTCCTCCCTCTATCAATACATCTCTCTATCCCTCCTCTCCTCCCTCTATCAATACATCTCTCTATCCCTCCTCTCCCTCTCCTCCCTCTATCAATACATCTCTCTAACCCTTCTCTCCCTCTCCTCCCTCTATCAATACATCTCTCTATCCCTCCTCTCCCCCTCTATCAATACATCTCTCTAACCCTCCTCCCTCTATCAATACATCTCTCTAACCCTCCTCTCACTCTCCTCCCTCTATCAACACATCTCTCTTTCCCTCCTGTCCCTCTCCTCCCTCTATCAATACATCTCTCTATCCCTCCTCTCCCTCTCCTCCCTCTATGAATACATCTCTCTATCCCTCCTCTCCCTCTCCTCCCTCTATCAATACATCTCTCTAACCCTCCTCTCTCTCTCCTCCCTCTATCAATACATCTCTCTATCCCTCCTCTCCCTCTCCTCCCTCTATCAATACATCTCTCTACCCCTCCTCTCCCTCTCCTCCCTCTATCAATACATCTCTCTACCCCTCCTCTCCCTCTCCTCCCTCTATCAATACATCTCTCTATCCCTCCTCTCCCTCTACTCCCTCTATCAATACATCTCTCTAACCCTCCTCTCACTCTCCTCCCTCTATCAATACATCTCTCTATCCCTCCTCTCACTTTCCTCCCTCTATCAATATCTCTAACCCTCCTCTCCCTCTCCTCCCTCTATCAATACATCTCTCGATCCCTCCTCTCCCTCTCCTCCCTCTATCAATACATTTCTCTACCCCTCCTCTCCCTCTCCTCCCTCTATCAATACATCTCTCTATCCATCCTCTCCCTCTATCAATACATCTCTCTAACCCTCCTCTCCCTCTCCTCCCTCTATCAATACATCTCTCTAACCCTCCTCTCCCTCTATCAATACATCTCTCTAACCCTCCTCTCACTCTCCTCCCTCTATCAATACATCTCTCTATCCCTCCTCTCCCTCTCCTCCCTCTATCAATACATCTCTGTAACCCTCCTCTCCCTCTCCTCCCTCTATCAATACATCTCTCTATCCCTCCTCTCCCTCTCCTCCCTCTATCAATACATCTCTCTATCCCTCCTCTCCCTCTCCTCCCTCTATCAATACATCTCTCTATCCCTCCTCTCCCTCTCCTCCCTCTATCAATACATCTCTCTATCCCTCCTCTCCCTCTATCAATACATCTCTCTATCCCTCCTCTCCCTCTATCAATACATCTCTCTAACCCTCCTCTCCCTCTCCTCCCTCTATCAATACATCTCTCCAACCCTCCTCTCACTCTCCTCCCTCTATCAATACATCTCTCTATCCCTCCTCTCCCTCTCCTCCCTCTATCAATACATCTCTCTATCCATACATCTCTCTATCCCTCCTCTCCCTCTCCTCCCTCTATCAATACATCTCTCTATCCCTCCTCTCCCTCTCCTCCCTCTATCAATACATCTCTCTATCCCTCCTCTCCCTCTCCTCCCTCTATCAATACATCTCTCTATCCCTCCTCTCCCTCTCCTCCCTCTATCAATACATCTCTCTATCCCTCCTCTCCCTCTATCAATACATCTCTCTAACCCTCCTCTCCCTCTCCTCCCTCTATCAATACATCTCTCCAACCCTCCTCTCACTCTCCTCCCTCTATCAATACATCTCTCTATCCCTCCTCTCCCTCTCCTCCCTCTATCAATACATCTCTCTATCCCTCCTCTCCCTCTCCTCCCTCTATCAATACATCTCTCTAACCCTTCTCTCCCTCTATCAATACATCTCTCTAACCCTCCTCTCCCTCTATCAATACATCTCTCTAACCCTCCTCTCCCTCTATCAATACATCTCTCTATCCCTCCTCTCCCTCTCCTCCCTCTATCAATACATCTCTCTAACCCTCCTCTCCCTCTATCAATACATCTCTCTAACCCTCCTCTCCCTCTATCAATACATCTCTCTAACCCTCCTCTCCCTCTATCAATACATCTCTCTAACCCTCCTCTCCCTCTATCAATACATCTCTCTATTCCTCTCCTCCCTCTATCAATACATCTCTCTAACCCTCCTCTCACTCTCCTCCCTCTATCAATACATCTCTCTATCTCTCCTCTTATCTTTCTCCATCTATTAGTCAGCCCCTTCCCCTATCTATCCGATCTCAGCCTCCCTCCCCTATCTATCCTATATTAGCCTCCCCTATCTCAGCCTCCCTCCCCTATCTCAGCCTCCCTCCCCTATCCATCTTATTATTACAGCTCTGTGCATTATTACAGCTCTGTGTATTATTACAGCTCTGTGTATTATTACAGCTCTGTGTATTATTACAAGTTCTGTGTATTATTACAGCTCTTTGTATTATTACAGCTCTTTGTATTATTACAGCTCTGTTTATTATTACAGCTCTGTTTATTATTACAGCTCTATGTATTATTACAGCTCTATGTATTATTACAGCTCTATGTATTATTACAGCTCTATGTATTATTACAGCTCTTTGTATTATTACAGCTGTGTATTATTACAGCTGTGTATTATTACAGCTCTGTGTATTATTACAGCTCTTTGTATTATTACAGCTCTTTGTATTATTACAGTTTGTTTTATTATAACAGCTCTGTGTATTATTACAGCTTGTTTTATTATTACAGCTTGTTTTATTATTACAGCTCTGTGTATTATTACAGCTCTATGTATTATTACAGTTTGTTTTATTATTACAGCTCTGTATTATTACAGCTTGTTTTATTATTACAGCTCTGTGTATTATTACAGCTGTGTATTATTACAGCTGTGTATTATTACAGCTCTGTGTATTATTACAGCTTGTTTTATTATTACAGCTCTGTATTATTACAGCTCTTTGTATTATTACAGTTTGTTTTATTATAACAGCTCTGTGTATTATTACAGCTTGTTTTATTATTACAGCTCTGTGTATTATTACAGCTCTGTGTATTATTACAGCTTGTTTTATTATTACAGCTCTGTGTATTATTACAGCTCTGTGTATTATTACAGCTCTGTGTATTATTACAGTTTGTTTTATTATTACAGCTCTGTGTATTATTACAGCTCTGTGTATTATTACAGCTCTATGTATTATTACAGCTCTATGTATTATTACAGCTTGTTTTATTATTACAGCTCTGTGTATTATTACAGCTTGTTTTATTATTACAGCTCTGTGTATTATTACAGCTGTGTATTATTACAGCTGTGTATTATTACAGCTCTGTGTATTATTACAGCTTGTTTTATTATTACAGCTCTGTATTATTACAGCTCTGTATTATTACAGCTCTGTATTATTACAGCTCTTTGTATTATTAGTTTGTTTTATTATAACAGCTCTGTGTATTATTACAGCTTGTTTTATTATTACAGCTCTGTGTATTATTACAGCTCTGTGTATTATTACAGCTTGTTTTATTATTACAGCTCTGTGTATTATTACAGCTCTGTGTATTATTACAGCTCTATGTATTATTACAGTTTGTTTTATTATTACAGCTCTGTGTATTATTACAGCTCTGTGTATTATTACAGCTCTATGTATTATTACAGCTTGTTTTATTATTACAGCTCTATGTATTATTACAGCTTGTTTTATTATTACAGCTCTGTATTATTACAGCTCTGTGTATTATTACAGCTCTGTGTATTATTACAGCTCTATGTATTATTACAGTTTGTTTTATTATAACAGCTCTGTGTATTATTACAGCTTGTTTTATTATTACAGCTCTGTGTATTATTACAGCTCTGTGTATTATTACAGCTCTATGTATTATTACAGTTTGTTTTATTATTACAGCTCTGTGTATTATTACAGCTTGTTTTATTATTACAGCTCTGTGTATTATTACAGCTCTGTGTATTATTACAGCTCTGTGTATTATTACAGTTTGTTTTATTATAACAGCTCTGTGTATTATTACAGCTCTTTGTATTATTACAGCTCTGTGTATTATTACAGCTCTGTGTATTATTACAGCTCTATGTATTATTACAGTTTGTTTTATTATTACAGCTCTGTGTATTATTACAGCTCTGTGTATTATTACAGCTCTGTGTATTATTACAGTTTGTTTTATTATAACAGCTCTGTGTATTATTACAGCTTGTTTTATTATTACAGCTCTGTGTATTATTACAGCTCTGTGTATTATTACAGCTCTTTGTATTATTACAGTTTGTTTTATTATAACAGCTCTGTGTATTATTACAGCTTGTTTTATTATTACAGCTCTGTGTATTATTACAGCTCTGTGTATTATTACAGCTCTGTGTATTATTACAGCTCTTTGTATTATTACAGTTTGTTTTATTATTACAGCTCTGTGTATTATTACAGTTTGTTTTATTATAACAGCTCTGTGTATTATCACAGTTTGTTTTATTATAACAGCTCTGTGTATTATTACAGCTTGTTTTATTATTACAGCTCTGTGTATTATTACAGCTCTGTGTATTATTACAGTTTGTTTTATTATAACAGCTCTGTGTATTATTACAGCTTGTTTTATTATTACAGCTCTGTGTATTATTACAGCTCTGTGTATTATTACAGCTCTATGTATTATTACAGTTTGTTTTATTATTACAGCTCTGTGTATTATTACAGCTTGTTTTATTATAACAGCTCTGTGTATTATTACAGCTTGTTTTATTATAACAGCTCTGTGTATTATTACAGTTTGTTTTATTATAACAGCTCTGTGTATTATTACAGCTTGTTTTATTATTACAGCTCTGTGTATTATTACAGCTCTGTGTATTATTACAGCTCTTTGTATTATTACAGTTTGTTTTATTATAACAGCTCTGTGTATTATTACAGCTCTGTGTATTATTACAGTTTGTTTTATTATTACAGCTCTGTATTATTACAGCTCTATGTATTATTACAGTTTGTTTTATTGCTCTGTAAAGTGAACTTTAATCACATATAGGAGCCTCCAGAAAGGTCTAAAAAGCTATTAACAGTGCTGGAGATAAGACATTCTAAATTAAACAAAATTTGCAGTTAAGGAAGTTTAAACATCAGATTACTCTTTTCAGGAAGTGTTTAAGAAGGCTGTGTAAGTCACATGCAGGGAGGTGTGGCTAGTGCTGTATAAACAAAGTGGTTTAACTCCTAAATGGCAGAGTATTGAGCAGTGAGACGGTGCATGATCTATACACCATAACTGCTTAATTAATCTAAAGTTGTCTTGGTGACTATAGTGTCCTTTTAATATCAGCGATGTTTACATTTGGCTATCACACTGCCACCAGAATCGCTTTCTCTTTGACACCTTCACATTCAGCGTGATCACACATTCAGCGCGGTGACTGGCGTACATGCACTGTGGATACTCCGATTAGACCAGAGGTATTCAATGTTACTGGATTGCATATCATTTAAATGTTTTTTTTTTCTTAAAAGGGGATTCATAATCTAAACCCACTAAACAACACTTAAACATTAAAAATACATGCATATTTCCTTTAATATGTTACGCTTTCTCTTTACGGTTTTGTCACCTTAGGGATTCTTTTAACCCATTTGATCTATTTTCTGAATGTCACAATGTTAATGAATTGTCAGCGTTCGCGTCATCCTCCTTTATGTCACAATTCGTAATGTGTAACTTGAATGTTGATTGACCTCACCTCAACTATTGATTCTGACCAGCAAACATCCTTCACTTACACAACAGAAAGACAAAATAAAATACAGCACAAAAACAGAATTTGGGGAAAGAATGTGACCCTGCTTCTAATACTCGAGAGAAGGAATAGTCCGCATTGGAAATGTAAGCAAGGCTTTTAACAATAACAGAGTCTAAGGAGATTATGATGGGAAAATGCAAAGGGATTAAATCAGAATAAGGAGTGTTCAGATTTGGACATGGGGACAATGTGCTATCTACAAAAAAATAAATAACATTTTGGCTTATTCTTCAAACGTGACACCATGGAAGGCTACAGGAAGAACACTGCATACCTTCCAAGTGTCCCTATTTAGGAGTAACAGTCCTGATTGTGGGCCTAAATGATTAGATTACATCATTCCTTTAAATTGGTTTATTTACCAAACCAAGATGTGGCGTGAATTAATAAGGGAACTGAAAACTTTAGACTACAGAAGCCGAACTGGGAATTTCTCCAAGCCAGATGTTTTGGGGTAAAATGTGTAAGTTTATTGGCAATTCTTAGCAATAGCAGGTTTCAATGAATAACCCCACATGCTTCCAATCTAACATTACCACTTCCTGTTTTACCTGTTTAGACATTGTGTAAGAGGGCATTGTGACCGTATAATGCATTACCTGCACTAGGGCAGTGCCCTCAATGCCACAGACTGCCAAAACCTGGGCAGTGTATCTGCCATCACAGAACTCTTCGCTAGAAGACACTGACCAGCCACACGAGGGCTACAAAGCGACATTAATACAATAAAAGGAAGATAAACTAAATACTAAAAATCAATCTTTGTCTTCACAAAAGCTGGATTGACATTGGCTGAATTAGCCGTTTGACCTCTACAAAACTCCAAAAAAATAATCATAATCATAAAAAAATAAAATGAAACACACTGCAGTAAGCTGAAATGAGAATTGTAACATTTAGGCAAAAAATACTGATTTGGAAAAAGTATTCGCTATAGTCACAGCCTAGAAATGTTATCCTGATTTTTTTTTTAATTCTTTGAATAAACCCTAAAGGAGAAAAAAAAAAAAAAATAATAATAAAAAAAAATTAAGATTCACTGAACAACCATAGACTGAATGAAAAAACGCAATTCTCCTCCCTGCCCGGTTTCACCAGGATTTTACCAAGATAAACGCGCCAGTCCTGCTCTAACTTATCTACATAGCTGATAAATCTATTGATATGTGTATATCGATATGTGTATATTGATTATTCTATATTGATATGTGTACGTTGATATGTGTATATCGATATGTGTATGTTGATATGTGTATATTGTATTATTGTATATTGATATGTGTATATCGATATGTGTATATTGATTATTCTATATTGATGTGTACGTTGATATGTGTATATCGATATGTGTATGTTGATATGTGTATATTGTATATTGTATTATTGTATATTGATATGTGTATATCGATATGTGTATATTGATTATTCTATATTGATATGTGTATATCGATGTGTATATTGTATTATTGTATATTGATATGTGTACGTTGATATGTGTATATATTGTATTATTGTATGTTGTATTATTGTATATCGATATGTGTATATTGATTATTCTATATTGATATGTGTATATCGATATGTGTATATTGTATTATTGTATATTGATATGTGTACGTTGATATGTGTATATATTGTATTATTGTATATCGATATGTGTATATTGATTATTCTATATTGATATGTGTATATCGATATGTGTATATTGATTATTCTATATTGATATGTGTACGTTGATATGTGTATATCGATATGTGTATATCGATGTGTATATTGTATTATTGTATATTGATATGTGTACGTTGATATGTGTATATCGATATGTGTATATATTGGATTATTGTATACTGATATGTGTATGTTGATATGTGTATATTGTATATTGTACATTGAATCGCTCACCATGTGTCTATTAACAGATACTAGAAAATTTAACCATGACAAACACTTACATGGAGATATCATATCGAGGTAAAGAATAGACTCCTATTCAGAATAACTCAAAAACATTACAAATTACTTAAACATTGTGAGAACTCTGGGCTGCTGGAAATTGGAAAATACTGACATAGAAATCCTTGATAGAATCTAAAGAAACAATGTTTTTACCCGAAATCCGGGAACATTTTTTGAAAACGCCACAATTAGTACCAAGCAGCAGCAGAATCAGAGATTTCAACGTGTTCCCGGATAGACGTGTAAAGGATGTACGACCAGTGACTCAGGAGGAAGAGTTTAAAGCAAATTGTGTCGTGGAGACAATGGGAAACGTTTACTACACGCCCACCGCGCTAATCCTTGTACTTATTCACCCACGGAATAGCTGCTTTATATTCACATCCCCACGGTGACTCTACCGTAACCATTACTCGCCTACCCTTATTTACGAACAACCAGATCGAAGGAGAAAAATGTTCATGGACTGAGGCGTTTTCCGATTCCCCAGTGCTGGGTATTGAGGACAGCTCTGTGTATGGCAGCACACCCGTTTGGACCCCGGGACCTCCAGCTATAAAGAGAGCAGTTTATATTCCAAAATACAAAGAATTATTTAATGAAAGGGTGAACCAGCTCCGCTCAGGGGAAATAGGACAATGTTACTCAACAACAAATTCCCTAAAAGCAGAGGGAGCGATTCAAATGACCTCGACCTTTATATTGAGAACAAAGATGGTACCCGCTGCTCTAATACTCAGTATTGGGTACCCTCGCATTGTATCAAGATTAAAATTGAGTTTCTTGGCAGGAAGGAATATTTACTATGTTTGTGAGAATTTCTAGAAAATCCTGAAACATTGACCCTTGCTATCATTATTTTTATATACAGTATATATAAATATAATATGAAACAAAATAAGTGATATGTGTAAAGTAAAAAAAAAGTGAAAAAGTCAACAATATTCTGCAGCACTGCACAACAGGCCAAACAAGACAAATAATTAATTACAGCAAAAAAAGATTGAATACGGGGACAGAAAGTGAAGAGCTTACACTCTAAGAGAACGAGGGACAAATCCATAGAGGGAAGCGGGGGGGAATAGCATGATCTGAATAAACCTGAAAGAATGGGAGGGGAGTTCAGGAAGAGGGAGCTCAGTAGATGGGAGACGGCAGAGGGAGGTTAAGGGGCGGACTGATTGGCTTCACTAAAGAAATGTTTGAAGGATTTTTTTGAAGGACTGAAGAGAAGGGGAGAGTCGAATGTGCCATTGGAGGGCTATTGTCAGGGTACCTGAGGCCTCTACCTCTAAGGGAGGTAGAGACTTGGTGGTGTATCCGTCCAGGCGAGCTGTCTCCTCCGTTCCTCGCGGTTCATCCAGTCACTTAAACACCGGCCGCGAGGAATCCACGTCCTTTTCTAGCAGGACGCTCAATACGTGACGTCATGACGCTAGCACGAGCAATCTGTCACTCAAGTGTCCGATATCCAATCGGTACTTGTCAGAGGCGTGATTTCCATCCAGAACCAGGGTATTTAAGCTTACTCCTTACTTCAGCTCATTGCCCTGTCGTGGTTCTAGCTTGTCTAGTCACTCAGTGCTCTGGTATTCTAGTTTGCTCTTTGGTTTTGACTCGGCTCGTTGTACTACCCTGTTTCTCTGTTATCCCTTGACCCGGCTTGTCTCTCGCTTATCTGTCTTCTCGTTCCCTCGACCTCGGCTTGCCTCTGACTATTCTTTACTCTCGGTACGTTAGTCCGGCCATTCTAAGGCCCGGTATACGTACCTTTCCACTCTTTGTACTCTGCGTGTTGGATCCCTGTCCCGATCCTGACATTACGACAGGGCCAATGGATCCTGCAGGTACAAACAGTCAGCTTGGTTCTTCGGATCCCAGGTTTGACGCCATGGAACATAGGATGGATCAGATGGCTTTGGCACTACAGGCACTTTTGTCTCGTGCTAGTAATCCACCTGAGGAGACACGTACTCCTTCTATCCCTCCTGCAGTCTCAGGTCTAGAGGTAGCCACTGTAGGTGCTTCTTCCCGTATTACCCCACCAGTACGTTATGGCGGGTCACCGGAGAAGTGTCGTGGCTTTCTAAACCAGATTAGCATCCATTTCGAACTACAACCCCGCTCTTATCCTACAGATAGAGCAAAGGTTGGATTTATTATTACTCTGCTCATTGAAAAAGCTTTGAGATGGGCCAATCCTTTATGGGAGAATGATAATCCACTCGTCTATAATTATAATGCCTTTGTAGCTGCGTTTAGAAGAACTTTTGACCCTCCTGGCAGAAAGGTCAATGCAGCTAGATTAATGTTGCGCCTTAAACAGGACAATCGAACACTTGTGGATTATGCACTAGAGTTCAGATCCTTGGCGGCAGAAGTTAAGTGGAACGAACAGGCTTATATAGATGTGTTTCTGAATGGGTTATCAGATGTAATTCTTGACGAGGTCGCTACTAGAGAACTCCCTGAAAATTTGGAGGATTTAATTTCTTTTATATCTCGTATTGATGAACGCTTAAGAGAGAGGCAGAACACTCGAGATAGGACCCGTAGACCCTCCTTTAAACTAGCACCTACCTTTCAAATCTCTGAGTTCGAAGACTTACGTATTCCTGAACCTATGCAGATAGGCAGTACTCATCTCACTGAAAGGGAGAGACAGTACAGGAGAAGGGAGGGTTTATGTATGTATTGTGGAGTCAGGGGTCATTTACGCCTAAATTGTCCCAATCGTTCGGGAAACGCTCGCACCTAAGTTCCTCTAGAGGACAGGCCTTGGGTGTTTCTACTTTGTCCTCTATTCACAACTACAAGGAGCTCAGGCTTGTGTTACCCGTTTCTTTAAAGTGGGAGAAGGGAGTAGTTAAGACTATGGCACTAATCGATTCTGGAGCTGCTGAGAGCTTTATAGATCAGGGTTTTGCTGCCAAGCATGCTATTCCATCCCAGTTAAAAGAGACACCTCTGGCTGTTGAGGCCATCGATGGTAGACCGTTACTTGAGCCTGTTATTTTTCATGAGACCATACCGATTAACTTGACTGTTGGCATCCTGCATAAAGAGGATATATCCTTGATGCTCATTTCTTCTCCGTCTATTCCCATAGTTCTGGGGTACTCCTGGCTGAGGAGACACAACCCTATTATTAATTGGGAATCAGGGGAGATAGTTTCGTGGGGAGAGAATTGTCAAGAAAAATGCTTGCGGAAGGTCTTACCTCTTGGATTAACTAATACATCGAATACCTCTGACAATCCTACAGAGACACAAATTCCGCCTCAGTATCTAGATTTAAAGGCAGTATTTGACAAAAAGAAAGCCGATACCTTACCCCCACACAGGTCCTTTGATTGCAAAATTAACCTACTCCCTGGTACCATGCCTCCCAGAGGTCATGTATACCCATTATCTATAAAGGAGAACTCAGTCCTAGAGGAATATATTCACGAGAATTTAGACAAGGGATTCATCAGGAGGTCCTCCTCCCCTGCCGGGGCTGGATTTTTTTTTGTTAAAAAGAAAGATGGTTCTTTGAGACCTTGTATTGATTATCGAGGCTTGAATAAGATAACCATTAAAAATGCCTACCCGATTCCCTTGATCACCGAACTCTTCGATCGTTTGAAGGGCTCTACAATTTTCACCAAGTTAGACCTCAGAGGGGCATATAACTTGGTGAGAATCCAGCAGGGACATGAGTGGATGACGGCATTCAATACTCGATATGGCCACTATGAATATACTGTCATGCCTTTTGGGTTATGCAATGCACCAGCAGTATTCCAAGATCTGATTAATGAGGTTCTTAGGGAATTTCAGCAAGAGTGCGTCATTGTATACCTAGATGATATACTCATTCATTCTAGTGACATTGAGATTCATCACAAACAAGTCAGGAGGGTTTTGCACAAGCTTCTCCAGCATGGCTTGTACTGCAAGTTGGAGAAATGTAGCTTTGATCAAACCCAGGTAACCTTTCTCGGCTATGTGATCTCTGGGGAGGGATTTAAGATGGATCCGGATAAGCTCCAATCCATTCTAGAGTGGCCTTTACCCACAGGTCTTAAAGCCATACAGAGATTTATTGGTTTTTCCAATTATTATAGGCGCTTTATTAAGGGCTATTCTTCCATTATTGCACCTATCACTAACATGACCAAACAGGGGGCTGACACTAAGAATTGGACTACTGAAGCTCTCCTTGCGTTCAAGACTCTCAAGGAGCTTTTCGCTTCCGCTCCAATTTTAGTTCACCCTGACACTTCTCTGCCATTTTTGCTCGAGGTAGACGCATCAGAGACTGGTTTAGGTGCTGTTCTATCTCAAAGGTTGGGTGTTGATAAACCATTACATCCATGTGGATTTTTCTCTAAAAAATTGACCGGTACTGAAAGCAGGTATGACATTGGTGACAGAGAATTACTAGCGGTTATCAAGGCTTTGAAAGAATGGAGACATTTATTGGAAGGTACATTACATCCTGTTACCATCCTGACAGACCACAAAAACTTGTCTTATATCGGAGAGGCCAAGCGTCTGTCCTCCAGGCAGGCTCGTTGGTCGTTGTTTCTTACCCATTTCAATTACGTTCTGACTTACAGACCTGGGTCAAAGAATTCTAAAGCCGATGCGCTATCTCGCCAATATGAACCCTCTGCTTCAGTTGAACCACTTTTGTCTTCCATTGTACCCAAATGCAATATTATTGCTAATACCAGTCTCAAAATTCATTCCCCGCTACTTGACCAGATCTTGAAGTCACAACATCTAGCTCCCGGAAACACTCCTGAGGGAAGAAACTTTGTTCCTCCTGAACTTCAACTGGAGCTCTTACAATGTTTTCATGAAAGTAAAATAGCTGGTCATCCTGGTATTCGCAAGACGTACTCTCTGATATCCAAGGATTTCTGGTGGCCTTCACTTCGTAAGGATATTGAGGAGTTCGTCGCAGCTTGTGAGACTTGTGCCAAGACTAAACTATCTCATGCATCCCCATGTGGCCTGTTACACCCCTTGGACATTCCTGAGAAACCTTGGTCCTGTTTGTCCATTGACTTTATCGTTGATTTGCCTGCTTCCAAAAGACAGACTGTTATTCTCACGGTGGTGGATAGATTTACCAAGATGGCCCATTTCGTGCCATTACCTAAACTTCCGACTTCCCCTGAATTGGCGGAGATTTTTGCGAGAGAAGTTTTTCGCCTACATGGGATCCCTTCAGAGATTGTTTCTGATAGAGGTTCTCAATTTGTCTCACGTTTCTGGAGATCCTTTTGTTCTCAAATGGGCATCAAATTGAACTTTTCCTCTGCCTATCACCCTCAGTCTAACGGAGCTGCTGAACGTACCAATCAAAAGATCGAACAGTATCTGCGTTGCTTTGTTTCCGAACACCAGGACGATTGGGTCGGTCTAATTCCTTGGGCGGAGTTCGCACACAATAACCTTGTTTGCGATTCAACTCGCTCTAGCCCTTTCTTCATGAACTATGGCTTTCATCCTTCGATTTTTCCTTCGGTTTCCTCTTCTCAGGGGATACCGTCGGTTGATGATCATGTCGCCAACCTGAAGAAATTATGGGATCAGACTCGACAAATTCTATTACATAGTTCCTCGCTGTTCAAGAAACACGCTGACAAACATAGAAGAGCGGCTCCTGTTTTTGTTCCTGGGGATAGGGTATGGTTGAGTACCAAGAATATTCGCCTAAAAGTTCCGTCCATGAAATTTGCTCCTCGTTACATAGGTCCTTACAGGGTTCTCACTCGTATCAATCCGGTTGCGTATCGCCTTGCTCTGCCACCTGCCTTACGCATTCCTAACTCTTTTCATGTCTCCTTGTTGAAACCCCTCATTTGCAACAAATTCTCCTCTAAGGTCTCTTCGCCTCGTCCTGTTCAGGTGGAGGGTCGGGAGGAGTACGAGGTCAGCTCCATCATTGACTCCAGAATTTCAAGGGGTAAATTGCAATATCTGGTCAACTGGAGGGGATATGGTCCTGAGGAGAGGAGTTGGGTACCTCAGGAGGACGTCCATGCTTCTCGCCTTCGCAGAGCATTTCACCTTCGCTTCCCATCTCGCCCCGGTTCATTCCGCCCGGTGGGCGTATCTGAGAGGGGGGGTACTGTCAGGGTACCTGAGGCCTCTACCTCTAAGGGAGGTAGAGACTTGGTGGTGTATCCGTCCAGGCGAGCTGTCTCCTCCGTTCCTCGCGGTTCATCCAGTCACTTAAACACCGGCCGCGAGGAATCCACGTCCTTTTCTAGCAGGACGCTCAATACGTGACGTCATGACGCTAGCACGAGCAATCTGTCACTCAAGTGTCCGATATCCAATCGGTACTTGTCAGAGGCGTGATTTCCATCCAGAACCAGGGTATTTAAGCTTACTCCTTACTTCAGCTCATTGCCCTGTCGTGGTTCTAGCTTGTCTAGTCACTCAGTGCTCTGGTATTCTAGTTTGCTCTTTGGTTTTGACTCGGCTCGTTGTACTACCCTGTTTCTCTGTTATCCCTTGACCCGGCTTGTCTCTCGCTTATCTGTCTTCTCGTTCCCTCGACCTCGGCTTGCCTCTGACTATTCTTTACTCTCGGTACGTTAGTCCGGCCATTCTAAGGCCCGGTATACGTACCTTTCCACTCTTTGTACTCTGCGTGTTGGATCCCTGTCCCGATCCTGACAGCTATTAATTGTAACGTATTAATTAGCTGGATTTCACCAACAGTCCACATCTACAACACATAGGTCTATCCCATTAGTAGATAACATTCACATACGGAAGAACAAACGGCAGTCAAGGACATTGGGTAAATCTTGGACATCTCTGCCACTGGGTAGAGGTGGGTCAGACTGGTACATTAATGAATGGTTACCAATCGATCTTAGTGTTGCTTTACTTTATCAGGGTTACCTCGAACCAACTAACTTCAAACCAGGAGACAGACAAGACAATATTTAAGGTATTCAGCAATCCGCTGTCTATTTAAACGACGCATTTCGCTTGTGTCAGTTCTGGGTCACAGATTTAGTATATGGTTATTGAGCGATGTCGGGATCTTTGACCATTTCATTAAGCTAATATAAGATGTGCGATTCAAATCGAAAAATTATTAATAAGAACTAATGAGGATGGTTAACGCCACAAAAGGGGTAGACACCAACACCACAGGAATTACCTCTAGTTAAAATTCAATATGGGGATGTATTTAATGTAGAAAAAAGACATACAAAGCAAAAAAGGGTTGCTCATGCGTGTCAGAAAATAAAGTGTATATGCAATGGTGATTTGTTGCTTATGCAACCTAAGTGAGATGTAAGAAAATGATATACAAAAATAATAAAAAATAATAACAGGACTGCTAGATCTGTACAGAATTCCACAAATTACAAATATAGCAGTATATGGTTCGATATAAAGGTAGCAATCAGCCTTCTGTGGTGTCCTCTGGATAGATTGTACTCAATATAAGACTGACTTTGTATCAAAAGGCTTGATACAACAGTAGCAGGCTGCTAACTGGAGTAACTTGTGGATGAAATAAAGTCTATATTAGATAAACCACATCTTAGACGAATAAAGTAGGAAACAGTAGACTAAAGAGTCAGTTGCTGAGTGGTACTAGATAAACCCTTAGACTAAACTAAATGGCAACACGAGCTTACTTATCTCATAGGTATGCATATTAACAAATCCACATATAGGTAGCTCGTATGGTACAGATGGTGACTAGTATTAGGGGGAGAAAAAGGAGAGAACATATAGAGGGGTAGGACAAGCGGAGCCCAGTGTGCACCCTGGGACTGTCTAGACTCGCCCCGCTTATTTTGCTTAAACGTAGTTCACCTATGGATGGAAAGTACTTGAAATATATCTAAGCAACAATGGTAACTCGTGGATGAAGGTAAAGCATGTATACGGCTCGAAAATAAACCATTCAATGTCTGTGCTAGCTATGCCACCCTTAGATGGTAGAGCATGTATATAGCTAAAGAGTGATGGATATTGTATATTTCAACTAGCTAAATCAAAACCCACCTGCTTCTACAAGGTAGCCCCCCTAATATAGTCAGAGTATGAGGTCAGAGGGTATCGCAGTCTAAGCTAAAAGCAAAGTATGCTTTGGCAGCCCGACGTGCGTTTCGGCGAGAAAACGCTGAAAAAAAAAATTGTATTAAACTGTTTGCCTGCTGCCCATGTTAAATATCCATTGTGACATAGTGGGATCATAGCATTTATTCACAGAAAGCCTCATTTTAACACACAGTAAATCCCTGAATCTTGCTTTCTGAGTCTCAGGAACGAAATGGTCAGTCTGACGCAAAGAATGGAACAGATTGAGTTATCAGCTGGCAGAGACTCACAATGACATGGATCTAAAAATGTCGCTCCTAGCAGAGAGCTGGAAAAACCATGGACACATTCAAAGGGAAATACAGGCCTTTTAATAACCTGTTATAAAATCCAAATTGTGTACAGGGTCCCCATAGCTTGCTTTAACTGTTTCCATGCTAGACTATCCCTTTAATACCCGGTTATAAAATCCAAATCGTGTACAGGGTCCCCATAGCTTGCTTTAACTGTTTCCATGCTAGACTGGCCCTTTAATAACCGGTTTTAAAACCCAAATCGTGTACAGGGTCCCCATAGCTTGCTTTAACTGTTTCCATGCTAGACTGGCCCTTTAATAACCGATTATAAAACCCAAATCGTGTACAGGGTCCCCATAGCTTGCTTTAACTGTTTCCATGCTAGACTGGCCCTTTAATAACCGATTATAAAACCCAAATCGTGTACAGAATCCCCATAGCTCGCTTTAACTGTTTCCATGCTAGACTGGCCCTTTAATAACCGATTATAAAACCCAAATCGTGTACAGAATCCCCATAGCTCGCTTTAACTGTTTCCATGCTAGACTGGCCCTTTAATAACCGGTTATAAAATCCAAATCGTGTACAGAATCCCCATAGCTCGCTTTAACTGTTTCCATGCTAGACTGGCCCTTTAATAACCGGTTTTAAAACCCAAATACTATACAGGATCCCCATAGCGAGCATTAGTTATTTTCAGGTTAGACTGGCCCTTTAATGACCTGTTATAAAAAAACAAATCGTGTACAGGATCCCCATAGCTAGCGTTAGCTATTTCCAGGTTAGACTGGCCCTTTAATAACCAAAGCTGTAAAAATACCTGAACTACAATAAATGTTTCTATTTCTTGTATTTGTATAATTTTCTTTATATTTTATCCACAATGAATACAGTCAGCGACACTGGGCACCTCCCTCGCAGTTACCCCGTTACCTCGTTGCAGTCTTGCAGGAAGTATTGAAGCTCGAGATGATCTTTCAGTCTCTGCAGCCATTTGTGGGCGAGCGCCATGTTTCGCTGGCTCCTGGGAGACAAGATGGGGAAATGTCAGCGCCACGGTGTGCGTTAATAACTGCTAACGACACGTCACTAGCATAAACCACTGACATTAAACTTAGAATCTACATGCTTTCTCTATAAATTCATTACAACAGCTTGACTGGATCCCGGAGTATATTCCTTCCGAGCCACCAGACCCCAACACACACAAAACAAGTCACCGCAGATCCTATAAAGTGTATATAGATTATCCTTACTACTGACTTTTTGCTTTGTATACACAGACGCTGACATTAGATCTATATACCACCCGTTAAATAATATCTGAACTGGCAGCTAGTTACTAATAATAGTTACTGGATTAAAAACCCAGACAGACTCACCTTTTTTGTATGGCGCTAATACGCTCCTGAACGCGATCAGCAAAGACATTTCCAAGTCGTATTAAACTCTCTCCAGCATCCACTGCTGTGATAACTTTCTGGGCATTCAGTTCCATCGTGGTCAGGAAATCTCGATGTTTCTTTATCGCCACCTCCACACTGTCCACAGTATTCGGCAACTCAACATGGGCCAGCGTGGACTCCTAGAGACAGGAGGAAAAGGTTCACTACATTTACATTGTCTTGCACATAATTGGTTTCTAATTTAGACAGAGATCGAAACGACGTAGAGGCAGACATAGTGAGAGACTGTGAGAACCAATAGTTAAAGGAACACTGCCCACCACTATAACAACTTCTCCTAAGGAGCCCTCTTATCATCAAGGGTTAAATAGTTTTCCATCAATTTAGCCCTGACGTTGGTTCCCTTTTACCGGACAATGCCGCTCCCTGATTTCATTCCTCCCTGCCACAGTAATACAAGGAAAGTTTTGGCTGTAAGTGTCCATTCCTCTGTCATTCACACACACGATACATGTTTATTAAATACTTGGGTGTCTTTACTAATGTGTACTTTGTGGTTGAATTATTCCAACTTAAAAAACATCATTTTTTTATTTTTTTTTAAAGATGTATCACCCATCACTCACCTGGTTATTCAGACACGCCTCAGCTTGCTTAACATCCCTCAGAAACAAGTGGAAAATATGAGACTGTACAAGGACTTCTCGTCGATTCTCCCACATCTGCAGAAGTTTGTTCCACCCAACTTCCAACTTCTGTAACCACTGCTGAAGTGACAAGTAAGGGAGGTCAGCCTCCTCCAAACTCAGAAGGTCACTGACTGCCTGGATCTTGTTATAGTCTTCCTCGTAGCGGCTGATCTCTTCTTTCAGGGCCCCATGAAGGCCAAGGAGCCTCTCAGCTTCAACCAGATTGGATGGCAACTCTTCTGTAGCCACTGCCGTCTGAGTCTTGACCAGCCAAGTCAGAAAGTTGTCCAAGTCCTGTATGAACTGCTGCAACTTGCTGGCCACGGTCAAGGAATCCTCACATCCTTGGAGGGTCCTCTTCAAAGCTTCCCATTCACCGCTGATTTCTTCAAAGTGGACCAATACTTCCATGGCCTGCGTGGGATGGCAAGTGGCAAGGGCTTCTGCATCTTGCTGAAGCTGGATTAACTTGGGTTCTATGGCTACAAGGGCTGCTTCCATGTTGGACAATTTTCTCTGGAGGGACAACACGCCACCCAGTTCTCCAGGTCCACATTGCGTGGTTTCCATTGCTTTCCTCTTCTCTCGAATTTGGGATTTTACCTCGTTGCATTCCAGAAAGTAGTTTTGCAGACGTAGAACAGAATTCAGCTGGTCTTTCCTCTGCTCCACCAGTTCCACAATCCGGTTCCACCTGCCAGAAAACAAAGGGCTGAAATTTCATATCTACCACAGGACCCACATTAATGAAAAATATACACTAAAACTAAGCTTTTAGAAAAAAAAGTTACTTGAAGGCCTCTAGATATTAAAATAAACAATTAACTCTAGGAAAATAAAAACGGTCATGCAGACATATTTCAATGTAGCTAAAGTTTGGTACTTTTTTACATTTTTGGTGTGTTCACTGCACTATACTTGTAATACAATTTACTACCATTTATGGAGAGCAGCATTCACATTTAGTTATTCCTCTATAACTGCACTCACTGCTTAAGTTTAATCCTTAAGTCCTGAGTCGAGAAATTCCACGGGACAGAATGCTGGTAAATCCACCCACAGATCTCTCTGCAAGCACTTACCTGCTGTTCAGGTGGTCCTGGCAAGCCCTGACTTCGGATGAGCTGGGGTGCCCTGCTTCTAGGAGCTGCTGCACGATCTGATTAACATCCAGGACTCGTCCCATCAGGCTGTTCATTTCCTGATCCAAACTCTCAAACCTACAGTTATAACACACAGATACTCGTTACTGCTGGTGAATCAGCAGCGCTAATGGTGAGAGACGCATCAACCATTAAATCTAAACATTAATATCTGTTTTTTGGACCATGTACTATTATTTTTGCAGCAATATTTTATACTTATTAATATTTTAAAACTCAAGATGAATGTTTTTAGGGAATATAAGTTGCAGCTATATAATGTAGGCCATGCAGCAACACTTCTGTTCAATGTTTCCATAGTTTAATCCCTTAAGGACCAAACTTCTGAAATAAAAGGGAATCATGACATGTCACATGTCCTTAAGGGGTTAAACAGTATTCATTGGCTGCAAGCCGTCTGCTTGATGTAGTGTTTATGGTGCCCAGAGTGTCCTTTTAATTTGATGGAGAGATTGGTAAGAGATCATTTTGAAGTTTACGTCATTTATTTTCCAAGTTTTTTTTATCGTAATTTTAACGTTTATCTCATTTTTTTAACGTTCTTCAAACACCTTCTCACCTGTGCTGTACAACCTCCACATCTTCCAGCCGCTGCGGGATATCCATCTTCATCAACCACTGCTCCTTTTCATCAATCCACACCTCACATGAGTTCACTTCACCAAACATTTTGTACACATCGAGAGCATCTTGAAGCCACTGACTACGCAGCGAAGACACTTCCACCACTTCTCCATAGAGCTGCTCCACCTCCACAATGCAAATCTGTACATCCACCTGGTCTCTATACTCAACACCCAACTCTGACAGCTGCTTCCTCAAGCCCATTACAGCAGAATGGTGCTTCTCTATTTCTTCTGTGGCCTCCCGATGTTTTTTGACCAAGGATTGGGTAGAGTACTCATCGTGTCCAAAGTCATCACTGGAAATGAGCCGGTAGGTGTCCTGCAACCAGCCTGCCAGCTCTGCGTTATCTGCATTAAACTGGTGGAAGGTGGAGGCTTCATGGAGCTTCTGCTGGTGAAGATTGGATGCTTTCTCCAGATTCTCCCACTGGCGTCTCACCACTTCCATTCGTTGGCGAAGCCCGGACATCCCTTTTCTTCTCTTTTTTAGAACCTTTGAGAAAAGTTTTTTGTTTTAAAAAGATTTTTTAACAGAAAGGATATGTTCTGATGTCTCTCATCTCTTCTTTCAATACCAATACACTTTAAAATTCAATTTTAAAAATATAATAACTCCTAAGGTCAGGCTGTGTTAATTGTGTGTTTAATGGTCAGTCCCTCCCAGGGTCACAGTGTACTAATGACAGTGACATGTTTAATGGTCAGTCCCTCCCAGGGTCACAGTGTACTAATGACAGTGACATGTTTAATGGTCGGTCCCTCCCAGGGTCACAGCGTACTAATGACAGTTACATGTTTAATGGTCAGTCCCTCCCAGGGTCACAGTGCACTAATGACAGTGACATGTTTAATGGACGGTCCCTCCCAGGGTCACAGCGTAGTAATGACAGTGACATGTTTAATGGACGGTCCCTCCCAGGGTCACAGCGTACTAATGACAGTTACATGTTTAATGGTCAGTCCCTCCCAGGGTCACAGTGCACTAATGACAGTGACATGTTTAATGGTCGGTCCCTCCCAGGGTCACAGTGTACTAATGACAGTGACATGTTTAATGGTCGGTCCGTCCCAGGGTCACAGTGTACTAATGACAGTGACATGTTTATTGGTCAGTCCCTCCCAGGGTCACAGTGTACTAATGACAGTGACAGGTTTAATGGTCAGTCCCTCCCAGGGTCACAGTGTACTAATGACAGTGACATGTTTATTGGTCAGTCCCTACCAGGGTCACAGTGTACTAATGACAGTGACATGTTTAATGGTCAGTCCCTCCCAGGGTCACAGCGTACTAATGACAGTGACATGTTTAATGGTCAGTCCCTCCCAGGGTCACAGTGTACTGACAGTGACATGTTTAATGGTCAGTCCCTCCCAGGGTCACAGCGTACTAATGACAGTGACATGTTTAATGGTCAGTCCCTCCCAGGGTCACAGTGTACTAATGACAGTGACATGTTTAAGGGTCAGTCCCTCCCAGGGTCACAGTGTACTAATGACAGTGACATGTTTAAGGGTCAGTCCCTCCCAGCGTCACAGTGTACTAATGACAGTGACATGTTTAATGGTCAGTCCCTCCCAGGGTCACAGGGTACTAATGACAGTGACATGTTAAGGGGTCAGTCCCTCCCAGGGTCACAGTGTACTAATGACAGGGACATGTTTAATGGTCAGTCCCTCCCAGGGTCACAGGGTACTAATGACAGTGACATGTTTAATGGTCAGTCCCTCCCAGGGTCACAGTGTACTAATGACAGTGACATGTTTAATGGTCAGCCCCTCCCAGGGTCACAGTGTACTAATGACAGTGACATGTTTAACGGTCAGTCCCTCCCAGGGTCACAGCGTACTAATGACAGTTACATGTTTAATGGTCAGTCCCTCCCAGGGTCACAGCGTACTAATGACAGCGACATGTTTAATGATCAGTCCCTCCCAGGGTCACAGTGTATTAATGACAGTAAAATGTTTAATGGTCAGTCCCTCCCAGGGTCACAGTGTACTAATGACAGTAACATGTTTAATGATCGGTCCTTCCCCGGGACACAGCGTACTAATGACAGTGACATGTTTAAGGGTCAGTCCCTCCCAGGGTCACAGTGTATTAATGACATATACATGTTTAATGGGCAGTCCCTCCCAAGGTCACAGCGTACTAATGACAGTGACATGTTTAATGATCAGTCCCTCCCAGGGTCACAGTGTATTAATGACAGTAAAATGTTTAATGGTCAGTCCCTCCCAGGGTCACAGTGTACTAATGACAGTGACATGTTTAATGGTCAGTCCCTCCCAGGGTTACAGTGTACTAATGACAGTGACATGTTTAATGGTCGGTCCCTCCCAAGGTCACAGTGTACTAATGACAGTGACATGTTTAATGGTCGGTCCCTCCCAGGGTCACAGTGTACTAATGACAGTGACATGTTTAATGGTCAGTCCCACCCAGGGTCACAGTGTACTAATTACAGTGACATGTTTAATGGTCAGTCCCTCCCAGGGTCACCGTGTACTAATGACAGTGACATGTTTAATGGTCAGTCCCTCCCAGGGTCACAGTGTATTAATGACATATACATGTTTAATGGGCAGTCCCTCCCAAGGTCACAGCGTACTAATGACAGTGACATGTTTAATGGTCAGTCCCTCCCAGGGTCACAGGGTACTAATGACAGTGACATGTTAAGGGGTCAGTCCCTCCCAGGGTCACAGTGTACTAATGACAGGGACATGTTTAATGGTCAGTCCCTCCCAGGGTCACAGGGTACTAATGACAGTGACATGTTTAATGGTCAGTCCCTCCCAGGGTCACAGTGTACTAATGACAGTGACATGTTTAATGGTCAGCCCCTCCCAGGGTCACAGTGTACTAATGACAGTGACATGTTTAACGGTCAGTCCCTCCCAGGGTCACAGCGTACTAATGACAGTTACATGTTTAATGGTCAGTCCCTCCCAGGGTCACAGCGTACTAATGACAGCGACATGTTTAATGGTCAGTCCCTCCCAGGGTCACAGTGTACTAATGACAGCGACATGTTTAATGGTCGGTCCCTCCCAGGGTCACAGTGTACTAATGACAGTAACATGTTTAATGATCGGTCCTTCCCCGGGACACAGCGTACTAATGACAGTTACATGTTTAATGGTCAGTCCCTCCCAGGGTCACAGCGTACTAATGACAGTGACATGTTTAATGGTCAGTCCCTCCCAGGGTCACAGTGTACTGACAGTGACATGTTTAATGGTCAGTCCCTCCCAGGGTCACAGCGTACTAATGACAGTGACATGTTTAATGGTCAGTCCCTCCCAGGGTCACAGTGTACTAATGACAGTGACATGTTTAAGGGTCAGTCCCTCCCAGGGTCACAGTGTACTAATGACAGTGACATGTTTAAGGGTCAGTCCCTCCCAGCGTCACAGTGTACTAATGACAGTGACATGTTTAATGGTCAGTCCCTCCCAGGGTCACAGGGTACTAATGACAGTGACATGTTAAGGGGTCAGTCCCTCCCAGGGTCACAGTGTACTAATGACAGGGACATGTTTAATGGTCAGTCCCTCCCAGGGTCACAGGGTACTAATGACAGTGACATGTTTAATGGTCAGTCCCTCCCAGGGTCACAGTGTACTAATGACAGTGACATGTTTAATGGTCAGCCCCTCCCAGGGTCACAGTGTACTAATGACAGTGACATGTTTAACGGTCAGTCCCTCCCAGGGTCACAGCGTACTAATGACAGTTACATGTTTAATGGTCAGTCCCTCCCAGGGTCACAGCGTACTAATGACAGCGACATGTTTAATGGTCAGTCCCTCCCAGGGTCACAGTGTACTAATGACAGCGACATGTTTAATGGTCGGTCCCTCCCAGGGTCACAGTGTACTAATGACAGTAACATGTTTAATGATCGGTCCTTCCCCGGGACACAGCGTACTAATGACAGTGACATGTTTAAGGGTCAGTCCCTCCCAGGGTCACAGTGTATTAATGACATATACATGTTTAATGGGCAGTCCCTCCCAAGGTCACAGCGTACTAATGACAGTGACATGTTTAATGATCAGTCCCGCCCAGGGTCACAGTGTATTAATGACAGTAAAATGTTTAATGGTCAGTCCCTCCCAGGGTCACAGTGTACTAATGACAGTAACATGTTTAATGATCGGTCCTTCCCCGGGACACAGCGTACTAATGACAGTGACATGTTTAAGGGTCAGTCCCTCCCAGGGTCACAGTGTATTAATGACATATACATGTTTAATGGGCAGTCCCTCCCAAGGTCACAGCGTACTAATG
Organism: Pelobates fuscus; assembly: GCF_036172605.1. Taxonomy (NCBI): domain Eukaryota; kingdom Metazoa; phylum Chordata; class Amphibia; order Anura; family Pelobatidae; genus Pelobates; species Pelobates fuscus. Next base: position 9,108,486 of record NC_086325.1, read on the forward strand.
ACAGTGACATGTTTAATGATCAGTCCCTCCCAGGGTCACAGTGTATTAATGACAGTAAAATGTTTAATGGTCAGTCCCTCCCAGGGTCACAGTGTACTAATGACAGTGACATGTTTAATGGTCAGTCCCTCCCAGGGTTACAGTGTACTAATGACAGTGACATGTTTAATGGTCGGTCCCTCCCAAGGTCACAGTGTACTAATGACAGTGACATGTTTAATGGTCGGTCCCTCCCAGGGTCACAGTGTACTAATGACAGTGACATGTTTAATGGTCAGTCCCACCCAGGGTCACAGTGTACTAATTACAGTGACATGTTTAATGGTCAGTCCCTCCCAGGGTCACCGTGTACTAATGACAGTGACATGTTTAATGGTCAGTCCCTCCCAGGGTCACAGTGTATTAATGACATATACATGTTTAATGGGCAGTCCCTCCCAAGGTCACAGCGTACTAATGACAGTGACATGTTTAATGGTCAGTCCCTCCCAGGGTCACAGCGTACTAATGACAGTGACATGTTTAATGGTCAGTCCCTCCCAGGGTCACCGTGTACTAATGACAGTGACATGTTTAATGGTCAGCCCCTCCCAGGGTCACAGTGTACTAATGACAGTGACATGTATAATGGTCAGTCCCTTCCAGGGTCACAGCGTACTAAGGACAGTGACATGTTTAATGGTTAGTCCCTCCCAGGGTCACAGTGTACTAATGACAGTGACATGTTTAATGGTCAGTCCCTCCCAGGATCAAGTGTACTAATGACAGTGACATGTATAATGGTCAGTCCCTCCCAGGGTCACAGCGTACTAATGACAGTGACATGTATAATGGTCAGTCCCTCCCAGGGTCACGGTGTACTAATGACAGTGACATGTTTAATGATCAGTCCCTCCCAGGGTCACAGTGTACTAATGACAGTGACATGTTTAATGGTCGGTCCCTCCCAGGGTCACAGCGTACTAATGACAGTTACATGTTTAATGGTCAGTCCCTCCCAGGGTCAAAGCGTACTAATGACAGCGACATGTTTAATGGTCAGTCCCTCCCAGGGTCACAGTGTATTAATGACAGTAAAATGTTTAATGGTCAGTCCTTCCCCGGGACACAGCGTACTAATGACAGTGACATGTTTAAGGGTCAGTCCCTCCCAGGGTCACAGTCTATTAATGACATATACATGTTTAATGGGCAGTCCCTCCCAAGGTCACAGCGTACTAATGACAGTGACATGTTTAATGATCAGTCCCTCCCAGGGTCACAGTGTATTAATGACAGTAAAATGTTTAATGGTCAGTCCCTCCCAGGGTCACAGTGTACTAATGACAGTGACATGTTTAATGGTCAGTCCCTCCCAGGGTTACAGTGTACTAATGACAGTGACATGTTTAATGGTCGGTCCCTCCCAAGGTCACAGTGTACTAATGACAGTGACATGTTTAATGGTCGGTCCCTCCCAGGGTTACAGTGTACTAATGACAGTGACATGTTTAATGGTCAGTCCCACCCAGGGTCAAAGTGTACTAATGACAGTGACATGTTTAAGGGTCAGTCCCTCCCAGGGTCACAGTGTACTAATTACAGTGACATGTTTAATGGTCAGTCCCTCCCAGGGTCACCGTGTACTAATGACAGTGACATGTTTAATGGTCAGTCCCTCCCAGGGTCACAGTGTATTAATGACATATACATGTTTAATGGGCAGTCCCTCCCAAGGTCACAGCGTACTAATGACAGTGACATGTTTAATGGTAAGTCCCTCCCAGGGTCACAGTGTACTAATGACAGTGACATGTTTAATGGTCAGTCCCTCCCAGGGTCACCGTGTACTAATGACAGTGACATGTTTAATGGTCAGCCCCTCCCAGGGTCACAGTGTACTAATGACAGTGACATGTATAATGGTCAGTCCCTCCCAGGGTCACAGCGTACTAATGACAGTGACATGTATAATGGTCAGTCCCTCCCAGGGTCACAGCGTACTAATGACAGTGACATGTTTAATGGTCAGTCCCTCCCAGGGTCACCGTGTACTAATGACAGTGACATGTTTAAGGGTCAGTTCCTCCCAGGGTCACAGTGTACTAATGACAGTGACATGGTTAATGGTCAGTCCCTTCCAGGGTCACAGTGTACTAATGACAGTGACATGTTTAATGGTCAGTCCCTCCCAGGGTCACAGTGTACTAATGACAGTGACATGTTTAATGGTCAGTCCCTCCCAGGGTCACAGTGTACTAATGACAGTGACATGTTTAATGGTCAGTCCCTCCCAGGATCACAGTGTACTAATGACAGTGACATGTTTAATGGTCAGTCTCTCCCAGGGTCACAGCGTACTAATGACAGTGACATGTTTAATGGTCGGTCCCTCCCAGGGTCACAGTGTACTAATGACAGTGACATGTTTAATGGTCAGTCCCTCCCAGGGTCACCGTGTACTAATGACAGTGACATGTTTAAGGGTCAGTTCCTCCCAGGGTCACAGTGTACTAATGACAGTGACATGGTTAATGGTCAGTCCCTTCCAGGGTCACAGTGTACTAATGACAGTGACATGTTTAATGGTCAGTCCCTCCCAGGGTCACAGTGTACTAATGACAGTGACATGTTTAATGGTCGGTCCCTCCCAGGGTCACAGTGTACTAATGACAGTGACATGTTTAATGGTCAGTCTCTCCCAGGGTCACAGCGTACTAATGACAGTGACATGTTTAATGGTCGGTCCCTCCCAGGGTCACAGTGTACTAATGACAGTGACATGTTTAACGGTCAGTCCCTCCCAGGGTCACAGTGTACTAATGACAGTGACATGTTTAATGGTCAGTCCCTCCCAGGGTCACAGTGTACTAATGACAGTGACATGTTTAATGGTCAGTCCCAACCCAGGGTCACAGTGTACTAATGACAGTGACATGTTTAATGGTCAGCCTCTCCTTGGGCTAAAAGGTATAATTCATGATTTTTATTCCAGAAATTACAAAACAAAACTGTTTCAACAACTTAAAGCAAGTCTCACCTGCTCCCCCTTCTGGAGGGTCTGCAGTAACATGGCGTTTCTCCCTTTGATCTCCCCCACCAGAATCTTGTGTTTGCTAAGAAGGCGCATTACGCTGCTCAGATCCTTTCCGTAACTTTGTGTTGCAGTCAGGATCTGTTCTTTCTCCCGGATCCAGCCCTCGGCCTCCTCAATCTCTTGCAGGAAGCACCAGAGGCGACGTGATTCCTCTAGCTCACCGCGACGTTTCTCTGCCAGCTGGCACAGGCTTTCCAGGCAGCTCTTCACATGGTCTACGCGATTGCAAATGACCTGCGGATCGCAGGGCTGGTAATCTGAAAGGACATTACAGAGAATGGAGGACTTATTTTACAAACCAGCATTCTCTGTATGTTGGGGCCTAAAGGTAAATGTCACAATTATTCCCACTGGATACATGCGTAACACCAGCTCCGTGCTATATTGAGTGCGCATCAATACTTCAGTGGGCATACTGGGGCTCTGAGCAGCCCGATATATTACAGAGTATGGTGCCCTTCAGAAGCTTTATATATTACAGTGTGTGAGCACCCAGAGAGACATTCTATATTACAGTGTGTGAGCAGCCAGAGACATTCTATATTACAGTGTGTGAGCAGCCACAGAGACATTCTATATTACAGTGTGTGAGCAGCCAGAGACAGAGACATTCTATATTACAGTGTGTGAGCAGCCAGAGAGACATTCTATATTACAGTGTGTGAGCAGCCACAGAGACACTCTATATTACAGTGTGTGAGCAGCCAGAGAGACATTCTATATTACAGTGTGTGAGCAGCCAGAGAGACATTCTATATTACAGTGTGTGAGCAGCCAGAGACATTCTATATTACTGTGTGTGAGCAGCCAGAGAGACATTCTATATTACAGTGTGTGAGCAGCCAGAGAGACATTCTATATTACAGTGTGTGAGCAGCCAGAGAGACATTCTATATTACAGTGTGTGAGCACCCACAGAGACATTCTATATTACAGTGTGTGAGCAGTCAGAGAGACATTCTATATTACAGTGTGTGAGCAGCCACAGAGACATTCTATATTACAGTGTGTGAGCACCCAGAGACATTCTATATTACAGTGTGTGAGCACCCAGAGAGACATTCTATATTACAGTGTGTGAGCAGCCAGAGAGACATTCTATATTACAGTGTGTGAGCACCCAGAGACATTCTATATTACAGTGTGTGAGCACCCAGAGAGACATTCTATATTACAGTGTGTGAGCAGCCAGAGAGACATTCTATATTACAGTGTGTGAGCAGCCAGAGAGACATTTTATATTACAGTGTGTGAGCAGCCAGAGAGACATTCTATATTACAGTGTGTGAGCAGCCAGAGACATTCTATATTACAGTGTGTGAGCAGCCAGAGAGACATTCTATATTACAGTGTGTGAGCAGCCAGAGAGACATTCTATATTACAGTGTGTGAGCAGCCAGAGAGACATTCTATATTACAGTGTGTGAGCACCCACAGAGACATTCTATATTACAGTGTGTGAGCACCCAGAGACATTCTATATTACAGTGTGTGAGCAGCCAGAGAGACATTCTATATTACAGTGTGTGAGCAGCCAGAGAGACATTCTATATTACAGTGTGAGCAGCCAGAGACATTCTATATTACAGTGTGTGAGCAGCCAGAGACATTCTATATTACAGTGTGTGAGCACCCAGAGACATTCTATATTACAGTGTGTGAGCAGCCAGATAGACATTCTATATTACAGTGTGTGAGCAGCCAGAGAGACATTCTATATTACAGTGTGTGAGCAGCCAGAGAGACATTCTATATTACAGTGTGTGAGCACCCAGAGACATTCTATATTACAGTGTGTGAGCACCCAGAGACATTCTATATTACAGTGTGTGAGCAGCCAGAGAGACATTCTATATTACAGTGTGTGAGCAGCCAGAGAGACATTCTATATTACAGTGTGTGAGCACCCAGAGACATTCTATATTACAGTGTGTGAGCACCCAGAGAGACATTCTATATTACAGTGTGTGAGCAGGCAGAGAGACATTCTATATTACAGTGTGTGAGCACCCAGAGACATTCTATATTACAGTGTGTGAGCAGCCAGAGAGACATTCTATATTACAGTGTGTGAGCACCCAGAGACATTCTATATTACAGTGTGTGAGCACCCAGAGACATTCTATATTACAGTGTGTGAGCACCCAGAGACATTCTATATTACAGTGTGTGAGCAGCCAGAGAGACATTCTATATTACAGTGTGTGAGCACCTAGAGACATTCTATATTACAGTGTGTGAGCACCCAGAGAGACATTCTATATTACAGTGTGTGAGCAGCCAGAGAGACATTCTATATTACAGTGTGTGAGCAGCCAGAGAGACATTCTATATTACAGTGTGTGAGCAGTCAGAGAGACATTCTATATTACAGTGTGTGAGCAGCCACAGAGACATTCTATATTACAGTGTGTGAGCACCCAGAGACATTCTATATTACAGTGTGTGAGCACCCAGAGACATTCTATATTACAGTGTGTGAGCAGCCAGAGAGACATTCTATATTACAGTGTGTGAGCAGCCAGAGAGACATTCTATATTACAGTGTGTGAGCAGCCAGAGAGACATTCTATATTACAGTGTGTGAGCAGCCACAGAGACATTCTATATTACAGTGTGTGAGCAGCCAGAGAGACATTCTATATTACAGTGTGTGAGCAGCCACAGAGACATTCTATATTACAGTGTGTGAGCAGCCAGAGAGACATTCTATATTACAGTGTGTGAGCAGCCAGAGAGACATTCTATATTACAGTGTGGGAGCAGCCGGAGAGACATTCTATATTACAGTGTGTGAGCAGCCAGAGAGACATTCTATATTACAGTGTGTGAGCTGCCACAGAGACATTCTATATTACAGTGTGTGAGCAGCCACAGAGACATTCTATATTACAGTGTGTGAGCACCCAGAGAGACATTCTATATTACAGTGTGTGAGCAGCCACAGAGACATTCTATATTACAGTGTGTGAGCACCCAGATAGACATTCTATATTACAGTGTGTGAGCAGCCAGAGAGACATTCTATATTACAGTGTGTGAGCAGCCAGAGAGACATTCTATATTACAGTGTGTGAGCACCCAGAGACATTCTATATTACAGTGTGTGAGCAGCCAGAGAGACATTCTATATTACAGTGTGTGAGCACCCAGAGAGACATTCTATATTACAGTGTGTGAGCACCCAGAGACATTCTATATTACAGTGTATGAGCACCCAGAGACATTCTATATTACAGTGTGTGAGCAGCCAGAGAGACATTCTATATTACAGTGTGTGAGCAGCCAGAGAGACATTCTATATTACAGTGTGTGAGCACCCAGAGACATTCTATATTACAGTGTGTGAGCACCCAGAGAGACATTCTATATTACAGTGTGTGAGCAGCCAGAGAGACATTCTATATTACAGTGTGTGAGCAGCCAGAGAGACATTCTATATTACAGTGTGTGAGCAGTCAGAGAGACATTCTATATTACAGTGTGTGAGCAGCCACAGAGACATTCTATATTACAGTGTGTGAGCACCCAGAGACATTCTATATTACAGTGTGTGAGCACCCAGAGAGACATTCTATATTACAGTGTGTGAGCAGCCAGAGAGACATTCTATATTACAGTGTGTGAGCACCCAGAGACATTCTATATTACAGTGTGTGAGCACCCAGAGAGACATTCTATATTACAGTGTGTGAGCAGCCAGAGAGACATTCTATATTACAGTGTGTGAGCAGCCAGAGAGACATTCTATATTACAGTGTGTGAGCAGCCAGAGAGACATTCTATATTACAGTGTGTGAGCAGCCAGAGACATTCTATATTACAGTGTGTGAGCAGCCAGAGAGACATTCTATATTACAGTGTGTGAGCAGCCAGAGAGACATTCTATATTACAGTGTGTGAGCAGCCAGAGAGACATTCTATATTACAGTGTGTGAGCACCCACAGAGACATTCTATATTACAGTGTGTGAGCACCCAGAGACATTCTATATTACAGTGTGTGAGCAGCCAGAGAGACATTCTATATTACAGTGTGTGAGCAGCCAGAGAGACATTCTATATTACAGTGTGAGCAGCCAGAGACATTCTATATTACAGTGTGTGAGCAGCCAGAGACATTCTATATTACAGTGTGTGAGCACCCAGAGACATTCTATATTACAGTGTGTGAGCAGCCAGATAGACATTCTATATTACAGTGTGTGAGCAGCCAGAGAGACATTCTATATTACAGTGTGTGAGCAGCCAGAGAGACATTCTATATTACAGTGTGTGAGCACCCAGAGACATTCTATATTACAGTGTGTGAGCACCCAGAGACATTCTATATTACAGTGTGTGAGCAGCCAGAGAGACATTCTATATTACAGTGTGTGAGCAGCCAGAGAGACATTCTATATTACAGTGTGTGAGCACCCAGAGACATTCTATATTACAGTGTGTGAGCACCCAGAGAGACATTCTATATTACAGTGTGTGAGCAGGCAGAGAGACATTCTATATTACAGTGTGTGAGCACCCAGAGACATTCTATATTACAGTGTGTGAGCAGCCAGAGAGACATTCTATATTACAGTGTGTGAGCACCCAGAGACATTCTATATTACAGTGTGTGAGCACCCAGAGACATTCTATATTACAGTGTGTGAGCAGCCACAGAGACATTCTATATTACAGTGTGTGAGCAGCCAGAGAGACATTCTATATTACAGTGTGTGAGCAGCCAGAGAGACATTCTATATTACAGTGTGTGAGCAGCCAGAGAGACATTCTATATTACAGTGTGTGAGCACCCAGAGACATTCTATATTACAGTGTGTGAGCACCCAGAGAGACATTCTATATTACAGTGTGTGAGCAGCCAGAGAGACATTCTATATTACAGTGTGTGAGCAGCCAGAGAGACATTCTATATTACAGTGTGTGAGCAGTCAGAGAGACATTCTATATTACAGTGTGTGAGCAGCCACAGAGACATTCTATATTACAGTGTGTGAGCACCCAGAGACATTCTATATTACAGTGTGTGAGCAGCCAGAGAGACATTCTATATTACAGTGTGTGAGCAGCCAGAGAGACATTCTATATTACAGTGTGTGAGCAGCCAGAGAGACATTCTATATTACAGTGTGTGAGCAGCCACAGAGACATTCTATATTACAGTGTGTGAGCAGCCAGAGAGACATTCTATATTACAGTGTGTGAGCAGCCACAGAGACATTCTATATTACAGTGTGTGAGCAGCCAGAGAGACATTCTATATTACAGTGTGTGAGCAGCCAGAGAGACATTCTATATTACAGTGTGTGAGCAGCCAGAGAGACATTCTATATTACAGTGTGTGAGCAGCCAGAGAGACATTCTATATTACAGTGTGTGAGCAGCCAGAGAGACATTCTATATTACAGTGTGTGAGCAGCCAGAGACATTCTAAATTACAGTGTGTGAGCACCCAGAGACATTCTATATTACAGTGTGTGAGCAGCCAGAGAGACATTCTATATTACAGTGTGTGAGCAGCCACAGAGACATTCTATATTACAGTGTGTGAGCACCCAGAGACAGAGACATTCTATATTACAGTGTGTGAGCAGCCACAGAGACATTCTATATTACAGTGTGAGCAGCCAGAGACATTCTATATTACAGTGTGTGAGCAGCCAGAGACATTCTATATTACAGTGTGAGCAGCCAGAGACATTCTATATTACAGTGTGTGAGCAGCCAGAGACATTCTATATTACAGTGTGTGAGCAGCCAGAGACATTCTATATTACAGTGTGTGAGCAGCCACAGAGACATTCTATATTACAGTGTGTGAGCAGCCAAAGAGACATTCTATATTACAGTGTGTGAGCAGCCACAGAGACATTCTATATTACAGTGTGTGAGCACCCAGAGACATTCTATATTACAGTGTGTGAGCACCCAGATACATTCTATATTACAGTGTGTGAGCAGCCAGAGAGACATTCTATGTTACAGTGTGTGAGCAGCCAGAGACATTCTATATTACAGTGTGTGAGCAGCCAGAGACATTCTATATTACAGTGTGTGAGCAGCCAGAGAGACATTCTATATTACAGTGTGTGAGCAGCCAGAGACATTCTATATTACAGTGTGTGAGCAGCCAGAGAGACATTCTATATTACAGTGTGTGAGCAGCCAGAGAGACATTCTATATTACAGTGTGTGAGCAGCCAGAGAGACATTCCATATTACAGTGTGTGAGCACCCACAGAGACATTCTATATTACAGTGTGTGAGCACCCAGAGACATTCTATATTACAGTGTGTGAGCACCCAGAGAGACATTCTATATTACAGTGTGTGAGCAGCCAGAGAGACATTCTATATTACAGTGTGAGCAGCCAGAGACATTCTATATTACAGTGTGTGAGCAGCCAGAGACATTCTATATTACAGTGTGTGAGCACCCAGAGACATTCTATATTACAGTGTGTGAGCAGCCAGATAGACATTCTATATTACAGTGTGTGAGCAGCCAGAGAGACATTCTATATTACAGTGTGTGAGCAGCCAGAGAGACATTCTATATTACAGTGTGAGCAGCCAGAGACATTCTATATTACAGTGTGTGAGCAGCCAGAGAGACATTCTATATTACAGTGTGTGAGCAGCCAGAGAGACATTCTATATTACAGTGTGTGAGCAGCCAGAGAGACATTCTATATTACAGTGTGTGAGCACCCACAGAGACATTCTATATTACAGTGTGTGAGCAGCCAGAGAGACATTCTATATTACAGTGTGAGCAGCCAGAGACATTCTATATTACAGTGTGTGAGCAGCCAGAGACATTCTATATTACAGTGTGTGAGCACCCAGAGACATTCTATATTACAGTGTGTGAGCAGCCAGATAGACATTCTATATTACAGTGTGTGAGCAGCCAGAGAGACATTCTATATTACAGTGTGTGAGCAGCCAGAGAGACATTCTATATTACAGTGTGAGCAGCCAGAGAGACATTCTATATTACAGTGTGTGAGCAGCCAGAGACATTCTATATTACAGTGTGTGAGCAGCCAGAGACATTCTATATTAGTGTGTGAGCAGCCACAGAGACATTCTATATTACAGTGTGTGAGCAGCCACAGAGACATTCTATATTACAGTGTGTGAGCACCCAGAGACATTCTATATTACAGTGTGTGAGCAGCCAGAGAGACATTCTATATTACAGTGTGTGAGCACCCAGAGAGACATTCTATATTACAGTGTGTGAGCAGCCAGATACATTCTATATTACAGTGTGTGAGCAGCCAGAGACATTCTATATTACAGTGTGTGAGCAGCCAGAGACATTCTATATTACAGTGTGTGAGCTGCCACAGAGACATTCTATATTACAGTGTGTGAGCAGCCACAGAGACATTCTATATTACAGTGTGTGAGCACCCAGAGAGACATTCTATATTACAGTGTGTGAGCAGCCACAGAGACATTCTATATTACAGTGTGTGAGCACCCAGAGAGACATTCTATATTACAGTGTGTGAGCAGCCAGAGAGACATTCTATATTACAGTGTGTGAGCAGCCAGAGAGACATTCTATATTACAGTGTGTGAGCACCCAGAGACATTCTATATTACAGTGTGTGAGCAGCCAGAGAGACATTCTATATTACAGTGTGTGAGCACCCAGAGACATTCTATATTACAGTGTGTGAGCACCCAGAGACATTCTATATTACAGTGTGTGAGCAGCCAGAGAGACATTCTATATTACAGTGTGTGAGCAGCCAGAGAGACATTCTATATTACAGTGTGTGAGCACCCAGAGACATTCTATATTACAGTGTGTGAGCACCCAGAGAGACATTCTATATTACAGTGTGTGAGCAGCCAGAGAGACATTCTATATTACAGTGTGTGAGCAGCCAGAGAGACATTCTATATTACAGTGTGTGAGCAGTCAGAGAGACATTCTATATTACAGTGTGTGAGCAGCCACAGAGACATTCTATATTACAGTGTGTGAGCACCCAGAGACATTCTATATTACAGTGTGTGAGCACCCAGAGAGACATTCTATATTACAGTGTGTGAGCAGCCAGAGAGACATTCTATATTACAGTGTGTGAGCACCCAGAGACATTCTATATTACAGTGTGTGAGCACCCAGAGAGACATTCTATATTACAGTGTGTGAGCAGCCAGAGAGACATTCTATATTACAGTGTGTGAGCAGCCAGAGAGACATTCTATATTACAGTGTGTGAGCAGCCAGAGAGACATTCTATATTACAGTGTGTGAGCAGCCAGAGACATTCTATATTACAGTGTGTGAGCAGCCAGAGAGACATTCTATATTACAGTGTGTGAGCAGCCAGAGAGACATTCTATATTACAGTGTGTGAGCAGCCAGAGAGACATTCTATATTACAGTGTGTGAGCACCCACAGAGACATTCTATATTACAGTGTGTGAGCACCCAGAGACATTCTATATTACAGTGTGTGAGCAGCCAGAGAGACATTCTATATTACAGTGTGTGAGCAGCCAGAGAGACATTCTATATTACAGTGTGAGCAGCCAGAGACATTCTATATTACAGTGTGTGAGCAGCCAGAGACATTCTATATTACAGTGTGTGAGCACCCAGAGACATTCTATATTACAGTGTGTGAGCAGCCAGATAGACATTCTATATTACAGTGTGTGAGCAGCCAGAGACATTCTATATTACAGTGTGTGAGCAGCCAGAGAGACATTCTATATTACAGTGTGTGAGCACCCAGAGAGACATTCTATATTACAGTGTGTGAGCAGCCAGATACATTCTATATTACAGTGTGTGAGCAGCCAGAGACATTCTATATTACAGTGTGTGAGCAGCCAGAGACATTCTATATTACAGTGTGTGAGCTGCCACAGAGACATTCTATATTACAGTGTGTGAGCAGCCACAGAGACATTCTATATTACAGTGTGTGAGCACCCAGAGAGACATTCTATATTACAGTGTGTGAGTAGCCACAGAGACATTCTATATTACAGTGTGTGAGCACCCAGAGAGACATTCTATATTACAGTGTGTGAGCAGCCAGAGAGACATTCTATATTACAGTGTGTGAGCAGCCAGAGAGACATTCTATATTACAGTGTGTGAGCACCCAGAGACATTCTATATTACAGTGTGTGAGCAGCCAGAGAGACATTCTATATTACAGTGTGTGAGCACCCAGAGAGACATTCTATATTACAGTGTGTGAGCACCCAGAGACATTCTATATTACAGTGTGTGAGCACCCAGAGACATTCTATATTACAGTGTGTGAGCAGCCAGAGAGACATTCTATATTACAGTGTGTGAGCAGCCAGAGAGACATTCTATATTACAGTGTGTGAGCACCCAGAGACATTCTATATTACAGTGTGTGAGCACCCAGAGAGACATTCTATATTACAGTGTGTGAGCAGCCAGAGAGACATTCTATATTACAGTGTGTGAGCAGCCAGAGAGACATTCTATATTACAGTGTGTGAGCAGTCAGAGAGACATTCTATATTACAGTGTGTGAGCAGCCACAGAGACATTCTATATTACAGTGTGTGAGCACCCAGAGACATTCTATATTACAGTGTGTGAGCACCCAGAGAGACATTCTATATTACAGTGTGTGAGCAGCCAGAGAGACATTCTATATTACAGTGTGTGAGCACCCAGAGACATTCTATATTACAGTGTGTGAGCACCCAGAGAGACATTCTATATTACAGTGTGTGAGCAGCCAGAGAGACATTCTATATTACAGTGTGTGAGCAGCCAGAGAGACATTCTATATTACAGTGTGTGAGCAGCCAGAGACATTCTATATTACAGTGTGTGAGCAGCCAGAGAGACATTCTATATTACAGTGTGTGAGCAGCCAGAGAGACATTCTATATTACAGTGTGTGAGCAGCCAGAGAGACATTCTATATTACAGTGTGTGAGCAGTCAGAGAGACATTCTATATTACAGTGTGTGAGCAGCCACAGAGACATTCTATATTACAGTGTGTGAGCACCCAGAGACATTCTATATTACAGTGTGTGAGCAGCCAGAGAGACATTCTATATTACAGTGTGTGAGCAGCCAGAGAGACATTCTATATTACAGTGTGTGAGCAGCCAGAGAGACATTCTATATTACAGTGTGAGCAGCCAGAGAGACATTCTATATTACAGTGTGTGAGCAGCCAGAGACATTCTATATTACAGTGTGTGAGCAGCCAGAGACATTCTATATTAGTGTGTGAGCAGCCACAGATACATTCTATATTACAGTGTGTGAGCAGCCACAGAGACATTCTATATTACAGTGTGTGAGCACCCAGATACATTCTATATTACAGTGTGTGAGCAGCCAGAGAGACATTCTATATTACAGTGTGTTAGCAGCCAGAGAGACATTCTATATTACAGTGTGTGAGCAGCCAGAGACATTCTATATTACAGTGTGTGAGCAGCCAGAGAGACATTCTATATTACAGTGTGTGAGCAGCCAGAGAGACATTCTATATTACAGTGTGTGAGCAGCCAGAGAGACATTCTATATTACAGTGTGTGAGCACCCACAGAGACATTCTATATTACAGTGTGTGAGCAGCCAGAGAGACATTCTATATTACAGTGTGAGCAGCCAGAGACATTCTATATTACAGTGTGTGAGCAGCCAGAGACATTCTATATTACAGTGTGTGAGCACCCAGAGACATTCTATATTACAGTGTGTGAGCAGCCAGATAGACATTCTATATTACAGTGTGTGAGCAGCCAGAGAGACATTCTATATTACAGTGTGTGAGCAGCCAGAGAGACATTCTATATTACAGTGTGAGCAGCCAGAGAGACATTCTATATTACAGTGTGTGAGCAGCCAGAGACATTCTATATTACAGTGTGTGAGCAGCCAGAGACATTCTATATTAGTGTGTGAGCAGCCACAGAGACATTCTATATTACAGTGTGTGAGCAGCCACAGAGACATTCTATATTACAGTGTGTGAGCACCCAGAGACATTCTATATTACAGTGTGTGAGCAGCCAGAGAGACATTCTATATTACAGTGTGTGAGCACCCAGAGAGACATTCTATATTACAGTGTGTGAGCAGCCAGATACATTCTATATTACAGTGTGTGAGCAGCCAGAGACATTCTATATTACAGTGTGTGAGCAGCCAGAGACATTCTATATTACAGTGTGTGAGCTGCCACAGAGACATTCTATATTACAGTGTGTGAGCAGCCACAGAGACATTCTATATTACAGTGTGTGAGCACCCAGAGAGACATTCTATATTACAGTGTGTGAGCAGCCACAGAGACATTCTATATTACAGTGTGTGAGCACCCAGAGAGACATTCTATATTACAGTGTGTGAGCAGCCAGAGAGACATTCTATATTACAGTGTGTGAGCAGCCAGAGAGACATTCTATATTACAGTGTGTGAGCACCCAGAGACATTCTATATTACAGTGTGTGAGCAGCCAGAGAGACATTCTATATTACAGTGTGTGAGCACCCAGAGACATTCTATATTACAGTGTGTGAGCACCCAGAGACATTCTATATTACAGTGTGTGAGCAGCCAGAGAGACATTCTATATTACAGTGTGTGAGCAGCCAGAGAGACATTCTATATTACAGTGTGTGAGCACCCAGAGACATTCTATATTACAGTGTGTGAGCACCCAGAGAGACATTCTATATTACAGTGTGTGAGCAGCCAGAGAGACATTCTATATTACAGTGTGTGAGCAGCCAGAGAGACATTCTATATTACAGTGTGTGAGCAGTCAGAGAGACATTCTATATTACAGTGTGTGAGCAGCCACAGAGACATTCTATATTACAGTGTGTGAGCACCCAGAGACATTCTATATTACAGTGTGTGAGCACCCAGAGAGACATTCTATATTACAGTGTGTGAGCAGCCAGAGAGACATTCTATATTACAGTGTGTGAGCACCCAGAGACATTCTATATTACAGTGTGTGAGCACCCAGAGAGACATTCTATATTACAGTGTGTGAGCAGCCAGAGAGACATTCTATATTACAGTGTGTGAGCAGCCAGAGAGACATTCTATATTACAGTGTGTGAGCAGCCAGAGAGACATTCTATATTACAGTGTGTGAGCAGCCAGAGACATTCTATATTACAGTGTGTGAGCAGCCAGAGAGACATTCTATATTACAGTGTGTGAGCAGCCAGAGAGACATTCTATATTACAGTGTGTGAGCAGCCAGAGAGACATTCTATATTACAGTGTGTGAGCACCCACAGAGACATTCTATATTACAGTGTGTGAGCACCCAGAGACATTCTATATTACAGTGTGTGAGCAGCCAGAGAGACATTCTATATTACAGTGTGTGAGCAGCCAGAGAGACATTCTATATTACAGTGTGAGCAGCCAGAGACATTCTATATTACAGTGTGTGAGCAGCCAGAGACATTCTATATTACAGTGTGTGAGCACCCAGAGACATTCTATATTACAGTGTGTGAGCAGCCAGATAGACATTCTATATTACAGTGTGTGAGCAGCCAGAGACATTCTATATTACAGTGTGTGAGCAGCCAGAGAGACATTCTATATTACAGTGTGTGAGCACCCAGAGAGACATTCTATATTACAGTGTGTGAGCAGCCAGATACATTCTATATTACAGTGTGTGAGCAGCCAGAGACATTCTATATTACAGTGTGTGAGCAGCCAGAGACATTCTATATTACAGTGTGTGAGCTGCCACAGAGACATTCTATATTACAGTGTGTGAGCAGCCACAGAGACATTCTATATTACAGTGTGTGAGCACCCAGAGAGACATTCTATATTACAGTGTGTGAGTAGCCACAGAGACATTCTATATTACAGTGTGTGAGCACCCAGAGAGACATTCTATATTACAGTGTGTGAGCAGCCAGAGAGACATTCTATATTACAGTGTGTGAGCAGCCAGAGAGACATTCTATATTACAGTGTGTGAGCACCCAGAGACATTCTATATTACAGTGTGTGAGCAGCCAGAGAGACATTCTATATTACAGTGTGTGAGCACCCAGAGAGACATTCTATATTACAGTGTGTGAGCACCCAGAGACATTCTATATTACAGTGTGTGAGCACCCAGAGACATTCTATATTACAGTGTGTGAGCAGCCAGAGAGACATTCTATATTACAGTGTGTGAGCAGCCAGAGAGACATTCTATATTACAGTGTGTGAGCACCCAGAGACATTCTATATTACAGTGTGTGAGCAGCCAGAGAGACATTCTATATTACAGTGTGTGAGCAGCCAGAGAGACATTCTATATTACAGTGTGTGAGCAGCCAGAGAGACATTCTATATTACAGTGTGTGAGCAGTCAGAGAGACATTCTATATTACAGTGTGTGAGCAGCCACAGAGACATTCTATATTACAGTGTGTGAGCACCCAGAGACATTCTATATTACAGTGTGTGAGCACCCAGAGAGACATTCTATATTACAGTGTGTGAGCAGCCAGAGAGACATTCTATATTACAGTGTGTGAGCACCCAGAGACATTCTATATTACAGTGTGTGAGCACCCAGAGAGACATTCTATATTACAGTGTGTGAGCAGCCAGAGAGACATTCTATATTACAGTGTGTGAGCAGCCAGAGAGACATTCTATATTACAGTGTGTGAGCAGCCAGAGAGACATTCTATATTACAGTGTGTGAGCAGCCAGAGACATTCTATATTACAGTGTGTGAGCAGCCAGAGAGACATTCTATATTACAGTGTGTGAGCAGCCAGAGAGACATTCTATATTACAGTGTGTGAGCAGCCAGAGAGACATTCTATATTACAGTGTGTGAGCACCCACAGAGACATTCTATATTACAGTGTGTGAGCACCCAGAGACATTCTATATTACAGTGTGTGAGCAGCCAGAGAGACATTCTATATTACAGTGTGTGAGCAGCCAGAGAGACATTCTATATTACAGTGTGAGCAGCCAGAGACATTCTATATTACAGTGTGTGAGCAGCCAGAGACATTCTATATTACAGTGTGTGAGCACCCAGAGACATTCTATATTACAGTGTGTGAGCAGCCAGATAGACATTCTATATTACAGTGTGTGAGCAGCCAGAGAGACATTCTATATTACAGTGTGTGAGCAGCCAGAGAGACATTCTATATTACAGTGTGTGAGCACCCAGAGACATTCTATATTACAGTGTGTGAGCACCCAGAGACATTCTATATTACAGTGTGTGAGCAGCCAGAGAGACATTCTATATTACAGTGTGTGAGCAGCCAGAGAGACATTCTATATTACAGTGTGTGAGCACCCAGAGACATTCTATATTACAGTGTGTGAGCACCCAGAGAGACATTCTATATTACAGTGTGTGAGCAGCCAGAGAGACATTCTATATTACAGTGTGTGAGCAGCCAGAGAGACATTCTATATTACAGTGTGTGAGCAGTCAGAGAGACATTCTATATTACAGTGTGTGAGCAGCCACAGAGACATTCTATATTACAGTGTGTGAGCACCCAGAGACATTCTATATTACAGTGTGTGAGCACCCAGAGAGACATTCTATATTACAGTGTGTGAGCAGCCAGAGAGACATTCTATATTACAGTGTGTGAGCACCCAGAGACATTCTATATTACAGTGTGTGAGCACCCAGAGAGACATTCTATATTACAGTGTGTGAGCAGCCAGAGAGACATTCTATATTACAGTGTGTGAGCAGCCAGAGAGACATTCTATATTACAGTGTGTGAGCAGCCAGAGAGACATTCTATATTACAGTGTGTGAGCACCCAGAGACATTCTATATTACAGTGTGTGAGCAGCCAGAGAGACATTCTATATTACAGTGTGTGAGCAGCCAGAGAGACATTCTATATTACAGTGTGTGAGCAGCCAGAGAGACATTCTATATTACAGTGTGTGAGCAGCCAGAGAGACATTCTATATTACAGTGTGTGAGCACCCACAGAGACATTCTATATTACAGTGTGTGAGCACCCAGAGACATTCTATATTACAGTGTGTGAGCAGCCAGAGAGACATTCTATATTACAGTGTGTGAGCAGCCAGAGAGACATTCTATATTACAGTGTGAGCAGCCAGAGACATTCTATATTACAGTGTGTGAGCAGCCAGAGACATTCTATATTACAGTGTGTGAGCACCCAGAGACATTCTATATTACAGTGTGTGAGCAGCCAGATAGACATTCTATATTACAGTGTGTGAGCAGCCAGAGAGACATTCTATATTACAGTGTGTGAGCAGCCAGAGAGACATTCTATATTACAGTGTGAGCAGCCAGAGAGACATTCTATATTACAGTGTGTGAGCAGCCAGAGACATTCTATATTACAGTGTGTGAGCAGCCAGAGACATTCTATATTAGTGTGTGAGCAGCCACAGAGACATTCTATATTACAGTGTGTGAGCAGCCACAGAGACATTCTATATTACAGTGTGTGAGCACCCAGAGACATTCTATATTACAGTGTGTGAGCAGCCAGAGACATTCTATATTACAGTGTGTGAGCAGCCAGAGAGACATTCTATATTACAGTGTGTGAGCACCCAGAGAGACATTCTATATTACAGTGTGTGAGCAGCCAGATACATTCTATATTACAGTGTGTGAGCAGCCAGAGACATTCTATATTACAGTGTGTGAGCAGCCAGAGACATTCTATATTACAGTGTGTGAGCTGCCACAGAGACATTCTATATTACAGTGTGTGAGCAGCCACAGAGACATTCTATATTACAGTGTGTGAGCAGCCAGAGAGACATTCTATATTACAGTGTGTGAGCAGCCAGAGAGACATTCTATATTACAGTGTGTGAGCAGCCAGAGAGACATTCTATATTACAGTGTGTGAGCAGCCAGAGACATTCTATATTACAGTGTGTGAGCAGCCAGACATTCTATATTACAGTGTGTGAGCACCCAGAGACATTCTATATTACAGTGTGTGAGCAGCCAGAGAGACATTCTATATTACAGTGTGTGAGCAGCCAGAGAGACATTCTATATTACAGTGTGTGAGCACCCAGAAACATTCTATATTACAGTGTGAGCACCCACAGAGACATTCTATATTACAGTGTGTGAGCAGCCAGAGAGACATTCTATATTACAGTGTGTGAGCAGCCAGAGAGACATTCTATATTACAGTGTGTGAGCAGCCAGAGACATTCTTTATTACAGTGTGTGAGCAGCCACAGAGACAGAGACATTCTATATTACAGTGTGTGAGCAGCCAGAGAGACATTCTATATTACAGTGTGAGCAGCCAGAGAGACATTCTATATTACAGTGTGAGCAGCCAGATAGACATTCTATATTACAGTGTGAGCAGCCAGAGACATTCTATATTACAGTGTGTGAGCAGCCACAGACATTCTATATTACAGTGTGTGAGCAGCCACAGAGACATTCTATATTACAGTGTGTGCGCACCTACAGAGACATTCTATATTACAGTGTGTGAGCAGCCAGAGAGACATTCTATATTACAGTTTGTGAGCACCCAGAGAGACATTCTATATTACAGTGTGTGAGCACCCAGAGACATTCTATATTACAGTGTGTGAGCACCCAGAGAGACATTCTATATTAGTGTGTGAGCAGCCAGAGAGACATTCTATATTACAGTGTGTGAGCAGCCAGAGACATTCTATATTACAGTGTGTGAGCAGCCAGAGAGACATTCTATATTACAGTGTGTGAGCACCCAGAGACATTCTATATTACAGTGTGTGAGCAGCCACAGAGACATTCTATATTACAGTGTGTGAGCAGCCAGAGAGACATTCTATATTACAGTGTGTGAGCAGTCAGAGAGACATTCTATATTACAGTGTGTGAGCAGCCACAGAGACATTCTATATTACAATGTGTGAGCACCCAGAGACATTCTATATTACAGTGTGTGAGCACCCAGATACATTCTATATTACAGTGTGTGAGCAGCCAGAGAGACATTCTATATTACAGTGTGTGAGCAGCCAGAGAGACATTCTATATTACAGTGTGTGAGCAGCCAGAGACATTCTATATTACAGTGTGTGAGCAGCCAGAGAGACATTCTATATTACAGTGTGTGAGCAGCCAGAGAGACATTCTATATTACAGTGTGTGAGCAGCCAGAGAGACATTCTATATTACAGTGTGTGAGCACCCAAAGAGACATTCTATATTACAGTGTGTGAGCACCCAGAGACATTCTATATTACAGTGTGTGAGCAGCCAGAGAGACATTCTATATTACAGTGTGTGAGCAGCCAGAGAGACATTCTATATTACAGTGTGAGCAGCCAGAGACATTCTATATTACAGTGTGTGAGCAGCCAGAGACATTCTATATTACAGTGTGTGAGCACCCAGAGACATTCTATATTACAGTGTGTGAGCAGCCAGATAGACATTCTATATTACAGTGTGTGAGCAGCCAGCGAGACATTCTATATTACAGTGTGTGAGCAGCCAGAGAGACATTCTATATTACAGTGTGTGAGCACCCACAGAGACATTCTATATTACAGTGTGTGAGCACCCAGAGACATTCTATATTACAGTGTGTGAGCAGCCAGAGACATTCTATATTACAGTGTGTGAGCACCCAGAGACATTCTATATTACAGTGTGTGAGCAGCCAGAGAGACATTCTATATTACAGTGTGTGAGCACCCAGAGAGACATTCTATATTACAGTGTGTGAGCAGCCAGAGACATTCTATATTACAGTGTGTGAGCAGCCAGAGACATTCTATATTACAGTGTGTGAGCTGCCACAGAGACATTCTATATTACAGTGTGTGAGCAGCCACAGAGACATTCTATATTACAGTGTGTGAGCACCCAGAGAGACATTCTATATTACAGTGTGTGAGCAGCCACAGAGACATTCTATATTACAGTGTGTGAGCACCCAGAGAGACATTCTATATTACAGTGTGTGAGCAGCCAGAGAGACATTCTATATTACAGTGTGTGAGCAGCCAGAGAGACATTCTATATTACAGTGTGTGAGCACCCAGAGACATTCTATATTACAGTGTGTGAGCAGCCAGAGAGACATTCTATATTACAGTGTGTGAGCAGCCAGAGAGACATTCTATATTACAGTGTGTGAGCACCCAGAGACATTCTATATTACAGTGTGTGAGCACCCAGAGACATTCTATATTACAGTGTGTGAGCACCCAGAGACATTCTATATTACAGTGTGTGAGCAGCCAGAGAGACATTCTATATTACAGTGTGTGAGCAGCCAGAGAGACATTCTATATTACAGTGTGTGAGCAGCCAGAGACATTCTATATTACAGTGTGTGAGCACCCAGAGAGACATTCTATATTACAGTGTGTGAGCAGCCAGAGAGACATTCTATATTACAGTGTGTGATCAGCCAGAGAGACATTCTATATTACAGTGTGTGAGCAGTCAGAGAGACATTCTATATTACAGTGTGTGAGCAGCCACAGAGACATTCTATATTACAGTGTGTGAGCACCCAGAGACATTCTATATTACAGTGTGTGAGCACCCAGAGAGACATTCTATATTACAGTGTGTGAGCAGCCAGAGAGACATTCTATATTACAGTGTGTGAGCACCCAGAGACATTCTATATTACAGTGTGTGAGCACCCAGAGAGACATTCTATATTACAGTGTGTGAGCAGCCAGAGAGACATTCTATATTACAGTGTGTGAGCAGCCAGAGAGACATTCTATATTACAGTGTGTGAGCAGCCAGAGAGACATTCTATATTACAGTGTGTGAGCAGCCAGAGACATTCTATATTACAGTGTGTGAGCAGCCAGAGAGACATTCTATATTACAGTGTGTGAGCAGCCAGAGAGACATTCTATATTACAGTGTGTGAGCAGCCAGAGAGACATTCTATATTACAGTGTGTGAGCACCCACAGAGACATTCTATATTACAGTGTGTGAGCACCCAGAGACATTCTATATTACAGTGTGTGAGCAGCCAGAGAGACATTCTATATTACAGTGTGTGAGCAGCCAGAGAGACATTCTATATTACAGTGTGAGCAGCCAGAGACATTCTATATTACAGTGTGTGAGCAGCCAGAGACATTCTATATTACAGTGTGTGAGCAGCCAGATAGACATTCTATATTACAGTGTGTGAGCAGCCAGAGACATTCTATATTACAGTGTGTGAGCAGCCAGAGAGACATTCTATATTACAGTGTGTGAGCACCCAGAGAGACATTCTATATTACAGTGTGTGAGCAGCCAGATACATTCTATATTACAGTGTGTGAGCAGCCAGAGACATTCTATATTACAGTGTGTGAGCAGCCAGAGACATTCTATATTACAGTGTGTGAGCTGCCACAGAGACATTCTATATTACAGTGTGTGAGCAGCCACAGAGACATTCTATATTACAGTGTGTGAGCACCCAGAGAGACATTCTATATTACAGTGTGTGAGCAGCCACAGAGACATTCTATATTACAGTGTGTGAGCACCCAGAGAGACATTCTATATTACAGTGTGTGAGCAGCCAGAGAGACATTCTATATTACAGTGTGTGAGCAGCCAGAGAGACATTCTATATTACAGTGTGTGAGCACCCAGAGACATTCTATATTACAGTGTGTGAGCAGCCAGAGAGACATTCTATATTACAGTGTGTGAGCACCCAGAGAGACATTCTATATTACAGTGTGTGAGCACCCAGAGACATTCTATATTACAGTGTGTGAGCAGCCAGAGAGACATTCTATATTACAGTGTGTGAGCAGCCAGAGAGACATTCTATATTACAGTGTGTGAGCAGCCAGAGAGACATTCTATATTACAGTGTGTGAGCACCCAGAGACATTCTATATTACAGTGTGTGAGCACCCAGAGAGACATTCTATATTACAGTGTGTGAGCAGCCAGAGAGACATTCTATATTACAGTGTGTGAGCAGCCAGAGAGACATTCTATATTACAGTGTGTGAGCAGTCAGAGAGACATTCTATATTACAGTGTGTGAGCAGCCACAGAGACATTCTATATTACAGTGTGTGAGCACCCAGAGACATTCTATATTACAGTGTGTGAGCACCCAGAGAGACATTCTATATTACAGTGTGTGAGCAGACAGAGAGACATTCTATATTACAGTGTGTGAGCACCCAGAGACATTCTATATTACAGTGTGTGAGCAGCCAGAGAGACATTCTATATTACAGTGTGTGAGCAGCCAGAGAGACATTCTATATTACAGTGTGTGAGCAGCCAGAGAGACATTCTATATTACAGTGTGTGAGCAGCCAGAGACATTCTATATTACAGTGTGTGAGCAGCCAGAGAGACATTCTATATTACAGTGTGTGAGCAGCCAGAGAGACATTCTATATTACAGTGTGTGAGCAGCCAGAGAGACATTCTATATTACAGTGTGTGAGCACCCACAGAGACATTCTATATTACAGTGTGTGAGCACCCAGAGACATTCTATATTACAGTGTGTGAGCAGCCAGAGAGACATTCTATATTACAGTGTGTGAGCAGCCAGAGAGACATTCTATATTACAGTGTGAGCAGCCAGAGACATTCTATATTACAGTGTGTGAGCAGCCAGATAGACATTCTATATTACAGTGTGTGAGCAGCCAGATAGACATTCTATATTACAGTGTGTGAGCAGCCAGAGAGACATTCTATATTACAGTGTGTGAGCAGCCAGAGAGACATTCTATATTACAGTGTGTGAGCACCCAGAGACATTCTATATTACAGTGTGTGAGCAGCCAGAGACATTCTATATTACAGTGTGTGAGCAGCCAGAGAGACATTCTATATTACAGTGTGTGAGCAGCCAGAGAGACATTCTATATTACAGTGTGTGAGCACCCAGAGACATTCTATATTACAGTGTGTGAGCACCCAGAGAGACATTCTATATTACAGTGTGTGAGCAGCCAGAGAGACATTCTATATTACAGTGTGTGAGCAGCCAGAGAGACATTCTATATTACAGTGTGTGAGCAGTCAGAGAGACATTCTATATTACAGTGTGTGAGCAGCCACAGAGACATTCTATATTACAGTGTGTGAGCACCCAGAGAGACATTCTATATTACAGTGTGTGAGCAGCCAGAGAGACATTCTATATTACAGTGTGTGAGCAGCCAGAGAGACATTCTATATTACAGTGTGTGAGCAGCCAGAGACATTCTATATTACAGTGTGTGAGCAGCCAGAGAGACATTCTATATTACAGTGTGTGAGCAGCCAGAGAGACATTCTATATTACAGTGTGTGAGCAGCCAGAGAGACATTCTATATTACAGTGTGTGAGCGCCCACAGAGACATTCTATATTACAGTGTGTGAGCACCCAGAGACATTCTATATTACAGTGTGTGAGCAGCCAGAGAGACATTCTATATTACAGTGTGTGAGCAGCCAGAGAGACATTCTATATTACAGTGTGAGCAGCCAGAGACATTCTATATTACAGTGTGTGAGCACCCAGAGACATTCTATATTACAGTGTGTGAGCAGCCAGATAGACATTCTATATTACAGTGTGTGAGCAGCCAGAGAGACATTCTATATTACAGTGTGTGAGCAGCCAGAGAGACATTCTATATTACAGTGTGAGCAGCCAGAGAGACATTCTATATTACAGTGTGTGAGCAGCCACAGAGACATTCTATATTACAGTGTGTGAGCAGCCAGAGACATTCTATATTACAGTGTGTGAGCAGCCAGAGAGACATTCTATATTACAGTGTGTGAGCACCCAGAGAGACATTCTATATTACAGTGTGTGAGCAGCCAGATACATTCTATATTACAGTGTGTGAGCAGCCAGAGACATTCTATATTACAGTGTGTGAGCAGCCAGAGACATTCTATATTACAGTGTGTGAGCTGCCACAGAGACATTCTATATTACAGTGTGTGAGCAGCCACAGAGACATTCTATATTACAGTGTGTGAGCACCCAGAGAGACATTCTATATTACAGTGTGTGAGCAGCCACAGAGACATTCTATATTACAGTGTGTGAGCACCCAGAGAGACATTCTATATTACAGTGTGTGAGCAGCCAGAGAGACATTCTATATTACAGTGTGTGAGCAGCCAGATAGACATTCTATATTACAGTGTGTGAGCACCCAGAGACATTCTATATTACAGTGTGTGAGCAGCCAGAGAGACATTCTATATTACAGTGTGTGAGCACCCAGAGAGACATTCTATATTACAGTGTGTGAGCACCCAGAGACATTCTATATTACAGTGTGTGAGCAGCCAGAGAGACATTCTATATTACAGTGTGTGAGCAGCCAGAGAGACATTCTATATTACAGTGTGTGAGCAGCCAGAGAGACATTCTATATTACAGTGTGTGAGCACCCAGAGACATTCTATATTACAGTGTGTGAGCACCCAGAGAGACATTCTATATTACAGTGTGTGAGCAGCCAGAGAGACATTCTATATTACAGTGTGTGAGCAGCCAGAGAGACATTCTATATTACAGTGTGTGAGCAGTCAGAGAGACATTCTATATTACAGTGTGTGAGCAGCCACAGAGACATTCTATATTACAGTGTGTGAGCACCCAGAGACATTCTATATTACAGTGTGTGAGCACCCAGAGAGACATTCTATATTACAGTGTGTGAGCAGACAGAGAGACATTCTATATTACAGTGTGTGAGCACCCAGAGACATTCTATATTACAGTGTGTGAGCAGCCAGAGAGACATTCTATATTACAGTGTGTGAGCAGCCAGAGAGACATTCTATATTACAGTGTGTGAGCAGCCAGAGAGACATTCTATATTACAGTGTGTGAGCAGCCAGAGACATTCTATATTACAGTGTGTGAGCAGCCAGAGAGACATTCTATATTACAGTGTGTGAGCAGCCAGAGAGACATTCTATATTACAGTGTGTGAGCAGCCAGAGAGACATTCTATATTACAGTGTGTGAGCACCCACAGAGACATTCTATATTACAGTGTGTGAGCACCCAGAGACATTCTATATTACAGTGTGTGAGCAGCCAGAGAGACATTCTATATTACAGTGTGTGAGCAGCCAGAGAGACATTCTATATTACAGTGTGAGCAGCCAGAGACATTCTATATTACAGTGTGTGAGCAGCCAGATAGACATTCTATATTACAGTGTGTGAGCAGCCAGATAGACATTCTATATTACAGTGTGTGAGCAGCCAGAGAGACATTCTATATTACAGTGTGTGAGCAGCCAGAGAGACATTCTATATTACAGTGTGTGAGCACCCAGAGACATTCTATATTACAGTGTGTGAGCACCCAGAGACATTCTATATTACAGTGTGTGAGCAGCCAGAGAGACATTCTATATTACAGTGTGTGAGCAGCCAGAGAGACATTCTATATTACAGTGTGTGAGCACCCAGAGACATTCTATATTACAGTGTGTGAGCACCCAGAGAGACATTCTATATTACAGTGTGTGAGCAGCCAGAGAGACATTCTATATTACAGTGTGTGAGCAGCCAGAGAGACATTCTATATTACAGTGTGTGAGCAGTCAGAGAGACATTCTATATTTCAGTGTGTGAGCACCCAGAGAGACATTCTATATTACAGTGTGTGAGCAGCCAGAGAGACATTCTATATTACAGTGTGTGAGCAGCCAGAGAGACATTCTATATTACAGTGTGTGAGCAGCCAGAGAGACATTCTATATTACAGTGTGTGAGCAGCCAGAGACATTCTATATTACAGTGTGTGAGCAGCCAGAGAGACATTCTATATTACAGTGTGTGAGCAGCCAGAGAGACATTCTATATTACAGTGTGTGAGCAGCCAGAGAGACATTCTATATTACAGTGTGTGAGCGCCCACAGAGACATTCTATATTACAGTGTGTGAGCACCCAGAGACATTCTATATTACAGTGTGTGAGCAGCCAGAGAGACATTCTATATTACAGTGTGTGAGCAGCCAGAGAGACATTCTATATTACAGTGTGAGCAGCCAGAGACATTCTATATTACAGTGTGTGAGCAGCCAGAGACATTCTATATTACAGTGTGTGAGCACCCAGAGACATTCTATATTACAGTGTGTGAGCAGCCAGATAGACATTCTATATTACAGTGTGTGAGCAGCCAGAGAGACATTCTATATTACAGTGTGTGAGCAGCCAGAGAGACATTCTATATTACAGTGTGAGCAGCCAGAGAGACATTCTATATTACAGTGTGTGAGCAGCCAGAGACATTCTATATTACAGTGTGTGAGCAGCCAGAGACATTCTATATTAGTGTGTGAGCAGCCACAGAGACATTCTATATTACAGTGTGTGAGCAGCCACAGAGACATTCTATATTACAGTGTGTGAGCACCCAGAGACATTCTATATTACAGTGTGTGAGCAGCCATAGACATTCTATATTACAGTGTGTGAGCAGCCAGAGAGACATTCTATATTACAGTGTGTGAGCAGCCAGAGAGACATTCTATATTACAGTGTGTGAGCACCCAGATACATTCTATATTACAGTGTGTGAGCAGCCAGAGACATTCTATATTACAGTGTGTGAGCAGCCAGAGACATTCTATATTACAGTGTGTGAGCTGCCACAGAGACATTCTATATTACAGTGTGTGAGCAGCCACAGAGACATTCTATATTACAGTGTGTGAGCACCCAGAGACATTCTATATTACAGTGTGTGAGCAGCCAGAGAGACATTCTATATTACAGTGTGTGAGCAGCCAGAGAGACATTCTATATTACAGTGTGTGAGCACCCAGAAACATTCTATATTACAGTGTGTGAGCACCCACAGAGACATTCTATATTACAGTGTGTGAGCAGCCAGAGAGACATTCTATATTACAGTGTGTGAGCAGCCAGAGAGACATTCTATATTACAGTGTGTGAGCAGCCAGAGACATTCTTTATTACAGTGTGTGAGCAGCCACAGAGACAGAGACATTCTATATTACAGTGTGTGAGCAGCCAGAGAGACATTCTATATTACAGTGTGAGCAGCCAGAGAGACATTCTATATTACAGTGTGAGCAGCCAGAGACATTCTATATTACAGTGTGTGAGCAGCCACAGACATTCTATATTACAGTGTGTGAGCAGCCACAGAGACATTCTATATTACAGTGTGTGCGCACCTACAGAGACATTCTATATTACAGTGTGTGAGCAGCCAGAGACATTCTATATTACAGTGTGTGAGCAGCCAGAGAGACATTCTATATTACAGTGTGTGAGCAGCCAGAGAGACATTCTATATTACAGTGTGTGAGCAGCCAGAGATACATTCTATATTACAGTGTGTGAGCACCCAGAGACATTCTATATTACAGTGTGTGAGCACCCAGAGAGACATTCTATATTACAGTTTGTGAGCACCCAGAGAGACATTCTATATTACAGTGTGTGAGCACCCAGAGACATTCTATATTAGTGTGTGAGCACCCAGAGAGACATTCTATATTAGTGTGTGAGCAGCCAGAGAGACATTCTATATTACAGTGTGTGAGCAGCCAGAGACATTCTATATTACAGTGTGTGAGCAGCCAGAGAGACATTCTATATTACAGTGTGTGAGCACCCAGAGACATTCTATATTACAGTGTGTGAGCAGCCACAGAGACATTCTATATTACAGTGTGTGAGCAGCCAGAGAGACATTCTATATTACAGTGTGTGAGCAGCCAGAGAGACATTCTATATTACAGTGTGTGAGCAGTCAGAGAGACATTCTATATTACAGTGTGTGAGCAGCCACAGAGACATTCTATATTACAATGTGTGAGCACCCAGAGACATTCTATATTACAGTGTGTGAGCACCCAGATACATTCTATATTACAGTGTGTGAGCAGCCAGAGAGACATTCTATATTACAGTGTGTGAGCAGCCAGAGAGACATTCTATATTACAGTGTGTGAGCAGCCAGAGAGACATTCTATATTACAGTGTGTGAGCAGCCAGAGAGACATTCTATATTACAGTGTGTGAGCAGCCAGAGAGACATTCTATATTACAGTGTGTGAGCACCCACAGAGACATTCTATATTACAGTGTGTGAGCACCCAGAGACATTCTATATTACAGTGTGTGAGCAGCCAGAGAGACATTCTATATTACAGTGTGTGAGCAGCCAGAGAGACATTCTATATTACAGTGTGAGCAGCCAGAGACATTCTATATTACAGTGTGTGAGCAGCCAGAGACATTCTATATTACAGTGTGTGAGCACCCAGAGACATTCTATATTACAGTGTGTGAGCAGCCAGATAGACATTCTATATTACAGTGTGTGAGCAGCCAGAGAGACATTCTATATTACAGTGTGTGAGCAGCCAGAGAGACATTCTATATTACAGTGTGAGCAGCCAGAGAGACATTCTATATTACAGTGTGTGAGCAGCCAGAGACATTCTATATTACAGTGTGTGAGCAGCCAGAGACATTCTATATTAGTGTGTGAGCAGCCACAGAGACATTCTATATTACAGTGTGTGAGCAGCCAGAGACATTCTATATTACAGTGTGTGAGCAGCCAGAGAGACATTCTATATTACAGTGTGTGAGCACCCAGAGAGACATTCTATATTACAGTGTGTGAGCAGCCAGATACATTCTATATTACAGTGTGTGAGCAGCCAGAGACATTCTATATTACAGTGTGTGAGCAGCCAGAGACATTCTATATTACAGTGTGTGAGCTGCCACAGAGACATTCTCTATTACAGTGTGTGAGCAGCCAGAGAGACATTCTATATTACAGTGTGTGAGCAGCCAGAGAGACATTCTATATTACAGTGTGTGAGCAGCCAGAGAGACATTCTATATTACAGTGTGTGAGCAGCCAGAGAGACATTCTATATTACAGTGTGTGAGCAGCCAGAGAGACATTCTATATTACAGTGTGTGAGCAGCCAGAGACATTCTATATTACAGTGTGTGAGCAGCCAGACATTCTATATTACAGTGTGTGAGCACCCAGAGACATTCTATATTACAGTGTGTGAGCAGCCAGAGAGACATTCTATATTACAGTGTGTGAGCAGCCAGAGAGACATTCTATATTACAGTGTGTGAGCACCCAGAAACATTCTATATTACAGTGTGTGAGCAGCCAGAGAGACATTCTATATTACAGTGTGTGAGCACCCACAGAGACATTCTATATTACAGTGTGTGAGCAGCCAGAGAGACATTCTATATTACAGTGTGTGAGCAGCCAGAGAGACATTCTATATTACAGTGTGTGAGCAGCCAGAGACATTCTTTATTACAGTGTGTGAGCAGCCACAGAGACAGAGACATTCTATATTACAGTGTGTGAGCAGCCAGAGAGACATTCTATATTACAGTGTGTGAGCAGCCAGAGAGACATTCTATATTACAGTGTGAGCAGCCAGAGACATTCTATATTACAGTGTGTGAGCAGCCACAGACATTCTATATTACAGTGTGTGAGCAGCCACAGAGACATTCTATATTACAGTGTGTGCGCACCTACAGAGACATTCTATATTACAGTGTGTGAGCAGCCAGAGACATTCTATATTACAGTGTGTGAGCAGCCAGAGAGACATTCTATATTACAGTGTGTGAGCAGCCAGAGAGACATTCTATATTACAGTGTGTGAGCAGCCAGAGATACATTCTATATTACAGTGTGTGAGCACCCAGAGACATTCTATATTACAGTGTGTGAGCACCCAGAGAGACATTCTATATTACAGTTTGTGAGCACCCAGAGAGACATTCTATATTACAGTGTGTGAGCACCCAGAGACATTCTATATTACAGTGTGTGAGCACCCAGAGACATTCTATATTACAGTGTGTGAGCACCCAGAGACATTCTATATTACAGTGTGTGAGCAGCCAGAGAGACATTCTATATTACAGTGTGTGAGCACCCACAGACATTTTATATTACAGTGTGTGAGCACCCACAGAGACATTCTATATTACAGTGTGTGAGCAGTCACAGAGACATTCTATATTACAGTGTGTGAGCAGCCAGAGACATTCTATATTACAGTGTGTGAGCAGCCAGAGAGACATTCTATATTACAGTGTGTGAGCAGCCAGAGAGACATTCTATATTACAGTGTGAGGAGCCAGAGACATTCTATATTACAGTGTGTGAGCAGCCAGAGAGACATTCTATATTACAGTGTGTGAGCAGCCAGAGAGACATTCTATATTAGTGTGTGAGCAGCCAGAGAGACATTCTATATTACAGTGTGTGAGCAGCCAGAGACATTCTATATTACAGTGTGTGAGCAGCCAGAGAGACATTCTATATTACAGTGTGTGAGCACCCAGAGACATTCTATATTACAGTGTGTGAGCAGCCACAGAGACATTCTATATTACAGTGTGTGAGCAGCCACAGAGACATTCTATATTACAGTGTGTGAGCACCCAGAGAGACATTCTATATTACAGTGTGTGAGCAGCCAGAGACATTCTATTTTACAGTGTGTGAGCACCCAGAGACATTCTATATTACAGTGTGAGCAGCCAGAGACATTCTATATTACAGTGTGTGAGCAGCCAGAGAGACATTCTATATTACAGTGTGTGAGCAGCCAGAGACATTCTATATTACAGTGTGTGAGCAGCCAGAGACATTCTATATTACAGTGTGTGAGCAGCCAGAGACATTCTATATTACAGTGTGTGAGCACCCAGAGACATTCTATATTACAGTGTGTGAGCAGCCACAGAGACATTCTATATTACAGTGTGTGAGCAGCCAGACACATTCTATATTACAGTGTGTGAGCAGCCAGAGAGACATTCTATATTACAGTGTGAGCAGCCACAGAGACATTCTATATTACAGTGTGAGCAGCTAGAGACATTCTATATTACAGTGTGTGAGCAGCCAGAGACATTCTATATTACAGTGTGAGCAGCCAGAGACATTCTATATTACAGTGTGTGAGCAGCCAGAGAGACATTCTATATTACAGTGTGTGAGCAGCCACAGAGACATTCTATATTACAGTGTGTGAGCAGCCACAGAGACATTCTATATTACAGTGTGTGAGCAGCCAGAGACAGAGACATTCTATATTACAGTGTGTGAGCACCCAGAGACATTCTATATTACAGTGTGTGAGCAGCCACAGAGACATTCTATATTACAGTGTGTGAGCAGCCAGAGAGACATTCTATATTACAGTGTGTGAGCAGCCAGAGAGACATTCTATATTACAGTGTGTGAGCAGCCACAGAGACATTCTATATTACAGTGTGTGAGCACCCAGAGACATTCTATATTACAGTGTGTGAGCAGCCAGAGAGACATTCTATATTACAGTGTGTGAGCAGCCACAGAGACAGAGACATTCTATATTACAGTGTGTGAGCAGCCACAGAGACATTCTATATTACAGTGTGTGAGCACCCAGAGACATTCTATATTACAGTGTGTGAGCAGCCAGAGAGACATTCTATATTACAGTGTGTGAGCAGCCACAGAGACAGAGACATTCTATATTACAGTGTGTGAGCAGCCACATAGACATTCTATATTACAGTGTGTGAGCAGCCAGAGAGACATTCTATATTACAGTGTGTGAGCAGCCACAGAGACAGAGACATTCTATATTACAGTGTGTGAGCACCCACAGAGACATTCTATATTACAGTGTGTGAGCAGCCAGAGAGACATTCTATATTACAGTGTGTGAGCAGCCACAGAGACAGAGACATTCTATATTACAGTGTGTGAGCAGCCACAGAGACATTCTATATTACAGTGTGTGAGCACCCAGAGACATTCTATATTACAGTGTGTGAGCAGCCAGAGAGACATTCTATATTACAGTGTGTGAGCAGCCAGAGACAGAGACATTTTATATTACAGTGTGTGAGCACCCAGAGACATTCTATATTACAGTGTGTGAGCAGCCACAGAGACATTCTATATTACAGTGTGTGAGCAGCCAGAGAGACATTCTATATTACAGTGTGTGAGCAGCCAGAGAGACATTCTATATTACAGTGTGTGAGCAGCCACAGAGACATTCTATATTACAGTGTGTGAGCACCCAGAGACATTCTATATTACAGTGTGTGAGCAGCCAGAGAGACATTCTATATTACAGTGTGTGAGCAGCCACAGAGACAGAGACATTCTATATTACAGTGTGTGAGCAGCCACAGAGACATTCTATATTACAGTGTGTGAGCACCCAGAGACATTCTATATTACAGTGTGTGAGCAGCCAGAGAGACATTCTATATTACAGTGTGTGAGCAGCCACAGAGACAGAGACATTCTATATTACAGTGTGTGAGCAGCCACAGAGACATTCTATATTACAGTGTGTGAGCAGCCAGAGAGACATTCTATATTACAGTGTGTGAGCAGCCACAGAGACAGAGACATTCTATATTACAGTGTGTGAGCACCCACAGAGACATTCTATATTACAGTGTGTGAGCAGCCAGAGAGACATTCTATATTACAGTGTGTGAGCAGCCAGAGAGACAGAGACATTCTATATTACAGTGTGTGAGCAGCCACAGAGACATTCTATATTACAGTGTGTGAGCACCCAGAGACATTCTATATTACAGTGTGTGAGCAGCCAGAGAGACATTCTATATTACAGTGTGTGAGCAGCCAGAGACATTCTATATTACAGTGTGTGAGCAGCCAGAGAGACATTCTATATTACAGTGTGTGAGCAGCCACAGAGACATTCTATATTACAGTGTGTGAGCAGCCAGAGAGACATTCTATATTACAGTGTGTGAGCAGCCAGAGAGACATTCTATATTACAGTGTGAGCAGCCAGAGACATTCTATATTACAGTGTGTGAGCAGCCAGAGACATTCCATATTACAGTGTGAGCAGCCAGAGACATTCTATATTACAGTGTGTGAGCACCCAGAGACATTCTATATTACAGTGTGTGAGCAGCCACAGAGACATTCTATATTACAGTGTGTGAGCAGCCAGAGAGACATTCTATATTACAGTGTGTGAGCAGCCAGAGAGACATTCTATATTACAGTGTGTGAGCAGCCACAGAGACATTCTATATTACAGTGTGTGAGCACCCAGAGACATTCTATATTACAGTGTGTGAGCAGCCAGAGAGACATTCTATATTACAGTGTGTGAGCAGCCACAGAGACAGAGACATTCTATATTACAGTGTGTGAGCAGCCACAGAGACATTCTATATTACAGTGTGTGAGCACCCAGAGACATTCTATATTACAGTGTGTGAGCAGCCAGAGAGACATTCTATATTACAGTGTGTGAGCAGCCACAGAGACAGAGACATTCTATATTACAGTGTGTGAGCAGCCACAGAGACATTCTATATTACAGTGTGTGAGCAGCCAGAGAGACATTCTATATTACAGTGTGTGAGCAGCCACAGAGACAGAGACATTCTATATTACAGTGTGTGAGCACCCACAGAGACATTCTATATTACAGTGTGTGAGCAGCCAGAGAGACATTCTATATTACAGTGTGTGAGCAGCCACAGAGACAGAGACATTCTATATTACAGTGTGTGAGCAGCCACAGAGACATTCTATATTACAGTGTGTGAGCACCCAGAGACATTCTATATTACAGTGTGTGAGCAGCCAGAGAGACATTCTATATTACAGTGTGTGAGCAGCCAGAGACAGAGACATTTTATATTACAGTGTGTGAGCACCCAGAGACATTCTATATTACAGTGTGTGAGCAGCCACAGAGACATTCTATATTACAGTGTGTGAGCAGACAGAGAGACATTCTATATTACAGTGTGTGAGCACCCAGAGACATTCTATATTACAGTGTGTGAGCAGCCAGAGAGACATTCTATATTACAGTGTGTGAGCAGCCAGAGAGACATTCTATATTACAGTGTGTGAGCAGCCAGAGAGACATTCTATATTACAGTGTGTGAGCAGCCAGAGACATTCTATATTACAGTGTGTGAGCAGCCAGAGAGACATTCTATATTACAGTGTGTGAGCAGCCAGAGAGACATTCTATATTACAGTGTGTGAGCAGCCAGAGACATTCTATATTACAGTGTGTGAGCAGCCAGAGAGACATTCTATATTACAGTGTGTGAGCAGCCACAGAGACATTCTATATTACAGTGTGTGAGCAGCCAGAGAGACATTCTATATTACAGTGTGTGAGCAGCCAGAGAGACATTCTATATTACAGTGTGAGCAGCCAGAGACATTCTATATTACAGTGTGTGAGCAGCCAGAGACATTCCATATTACAGTGTGAGCAGCCAGAGACATTCTATATTACAGTGTGTGAGCACCCAGAGACATTCTATATTACAGTGTGTGAGCAGCCACAGAGACATTCTATATTACAGTGTGTGAGCAGCCAGAGAGACATTCTATATTACAGTGTGTGAGCAGCCAGAGAGACATTCTATATTACAGTGTGTGAGCAGCCACAGAGACATTCTATATTACAGTGTGTGAGCACCCAGAGACATTCTATATTACAGTGTGTGAGCAGCCACAGAGACAGAGACATTCTATATTACAGTGTGTGAGCAGCCACAGAGACATTCTATATTACAGTGTGTGAGCACCCAGAGACATTCTATATTACAGTGTGTGAGCAGCCAGAGAGACATTCTATATTACAGTGTGTGAGCAGCCACAGAGACAGAGACATTCTATATTACAGTGTGTGAGCAGCCACAGAGACATTCTATATTACAGTGTGTGAGCAGCCAGAGAGACATTCTATATTACAGTGTGTGAGCAGCCAGAGAGACATTCTATATTACAGTGTGTGAGCAGCCACAGAGACAGAGACATTCTATATTACAGTGTGTGAGCACCCACAGAGACATTCTATATTACAGTGTGTGAGCAGCCAGAGAGACATTCTATATTACAGTGTGTGAGCAGCCACAGAGACAGAGACATTCTATATTACAGTGTGTGAGCAGCCACAGAGACATTCTATATTACAGTGTGTGAGCACCCAGAGACATTCTATATTACAGTGTGTGAGCAGCCAGAGAGACATTCTATATTACAGTGTGTGAGCAGCCAGAGACAGAGACATTTTATATTACAGTGTGTGAGCACCCAGAGACATTCTATATTACAGTGTGTGAGCAGCCACAGAGACATTCTATATTACAGTGTGTGAGCAGCCAGAGAGACATTCTATATTACAGTGTGTGAGCAGCCAGAGAGACATTCTATATTACAGTGTGTGAGCAGCCACAGAGACATTCTATATTACAGTGTGTGAGCACCCAGAGACATTCTATATTACAGTGTGTGAGCAGCCAGAGAGACATTCTATATTACAGTGTGTGAGCAGCCACAGAGACAGAGACATTCTATATTACAGTGTGTGAGCAGCCACAGAGACATTCTATATTACAGTGTGTGAGCACCCAGAGACATTCTATATTACAGTGTGTGAGCAGCCAGAGAGACATTCTATATTACAGTGTGTGAGCAGCCACAGAGACAGAGACATTCTATATTACAGTGTGTGAGCAGCCACAGAGACATTCTATATTACAGTGTGTGAGCACCCACAGAGACATTCTATATTACAGTGTGTGAGCAGCCAGAGAGACATTCTATATTACAGTGTGTGAGCAGCCACAGAGACAGAGACATTCTATATTACAGTGTGTGAGCAGCCACAGAGACATTCTATATTACAGTGTGTGAGCACCCAGAGACATTCTATATTACAGTGTGTGAGCAGCCAGAGAGACATTCTATATTACAGTGTGTGAGCAGCCAGAGACATTCTATATTACAGTGTGTGAGCAGCCAGAGAGACATTCTATATTACAGTGTGTGAGCAGCCACAGAGACATTCTATATTACAGTGTGTGAGCAGCCAGAGAGACATTCTATATTACAGTGTGTGAGCAGCCAGAGAGACATTCTATATTACAGTGTGAGCAGCCAGAGACATTCTATATTACAGTGTGTGAGCAGCCAGAGACATTCCATATTACAGTGTGAGCAGCCAGAGACATTCTATATTACAGTGTGTGAGCAGCCAGAGAGACATTCTATATTACAGTGTGTGAGCAGCCACAGAGACAGAGACATTCTATATTACAGTGTGTGAGCAGCCACAGAGACATTCTATATTACAGTGTGTGAGCAGCCACAGAGACATTCTATATTACAGTGTGTGAGCAGCCACAGAGACATTCTATATTACAGTGTGTGAGCAGCCACAGAGACAGAGACATTCTATATTACAGTGTATGAGCACCCAGAGATTTGTACATTGCAGTGTACAGGGACACCAATAATCACTGTATATGCTGCGTGCTCATACACCATCCCACACTTACCGCTGATGTGGGTAAATCGGAGCGCGGACTGATTCAGAGAATTAACGCGATCAGTCTGCGCAGCAATGTCAGCTTCCAGCAGGCTGTGTTTTTGCAGGAGGTCCTCCACTTCCAGCAGGTGTTTTCCAAAATCTTTAGAAGATAACTGGACCTATGGAGAGAGGACACCAGAATGCCTTTTCACACCTCTGAGCAAAGCTCTGGCCCCCAAATCTGCGTGGCCCCAGTCCATTGTACCTGAATCTCATCCATCCAGTCGATCATATAGACCATTTCCTGGAATATTCTCTGCAGGGCCAGGTTCTGCTCCAGTCGGGCCCTGCGGGATCTTAGCAGGTCTTTCAGCAGGTTCCACTGACGGAGGATGTTGTCCTTCTGGGCCGATATCCGACAAATATCGTAGTATCCTTCCGACTCCATCTCGTGAGCCAGATCCGCCACAACCTGTATCCGCTCTTCGTAGGAGGATATGTCGGCCTCGATGGCTTCATGTTTCTTCATGGCGGCCTCGACTGCCGGCAGGTCATAACCGAAATTGTCCTTCCAATGAGAAGAGAGTAACAATTTAGCTTTTTTCCCCAGAGAGTGGGGGGAGGAGGGATAGGGAGTTGAGGGTGTAGTGAATGTAAGTATATTATTTAGCAGCACGGGAGCACCTAACCTAGAATAATGAACTGAGAGTGCCCAGATGTGGGTGTTACCTGGGAAACCAGCCGCTGATTCTCGCTCAGCCATGCTTCCCTCATGGCTGCTTTCTGGTCAAAGCGTTGAGAAAGTAACTCTAGCTTTTCTTGGCGAATGAGCTCATTACGCAAAGCCACCTCCCGTTCATGCTCTGCTTTCTCCAGCCGCGTCCAGGCCTAGAAATCGAATTAGAGTCGCTCTGTCAGGCCTTCATGAAAGTGCTGCTGTTTGGCATGTAGAATACTGAGAGCCATTAATGTGAATGCTACCAGACCGCTTCCAGAACAGATACAGAAATGATGACTCCCAGAGATGCCAAGCACAGTGGCGGCTACCACTGTTAGAAAGATTAAACTGTACTCCAAAATGTAGGCAAAACTAGTAGATTTGGAAAAATTCACCAACTCAGACTTTTTAGCCTGAATTTTGCAATTCAGTTTTCTATTCGCTACAATACAGGGCTTAGTGAATAAAGTGTCCAAGTTAAGCGGCACAGTCATTTTTTTTAAAGATACCATATTTGGCTGCTTTGCAATTTGAATGAAATTCTAACACAATCAGAAGATATAGGGACAGCAATTTCTGACAATGCATGCCAGGAGGGGAGCTTACAGCGCGTTCCGCCATGGGAGCAGGCAGCGACTAGCGTAACAGAGCCCTATGGCAGCTCATTGCGCATGCATGAATCTCTTACTGCGGAACACATCAGCGAGGCCGGCTCCTGGGGGATCTAATGATAAAGGCAGAGGACCGCAGTGCCACAGAGGAAGAGACGTAGATCTGCCTCTCCTCTCTCACCAACATGAAACCCACGTCTGGCAGTGCAGTAACAGCTGTCACTACTTTACACCATTCATTGTGTAAAAATAGCAGGTTATTCATTAGGTGGAAATTGGTGAGAATTCTAAGTACCGTACATTTCATATTTCAGACAACAGCAATTACATTTTTTAAAATAAGTCTCCAAGTTAGCTAAATCTTCAATTCCCCTAACGTTTACTAAAATGTTAAATTCCCGTTAAATTCCGGCTAATCCTCACCGTAGTGAATGGCTCTCACCTTGTTGATGTCTGAAATGGTTTTCCCATCCGTTGGGACGTACAGCCTACATTTTTCCTCTCTCATCTTGCTCTGAATTGTGAAGAGCAAAACCTCCAAATTTCCTTTTTCTTGGAACCTAAAAAAAAACAAAACAAAAAAACACATTGGGGATTATTCACTAAACAGCAAACTATTTAGAATTTTCAGCTAAAGCAAACTGTGATTCTTGGCCCACATTCTGCACCACCATTCTTCACATATAATAGGATTATATACCAAAGCAGGAATATTAGAGAGGCTGTCAATTCCATCAGCAGTGGGAAGAAAATTCAAATAACTAATGTGTTAAATGGAGAGCCCCAAAAAGTGCCTTAAAGGGACACTCCAAACACCTAAAGCACTTTATTTGCTGAAATCCTTTAGTTTGTCTTTTTTCATTTTTACAAAAAAAGCAGATTTCAGTAGGACTGCCTAAATGTTAAATGAATGCATGTTTTGATTGGGAGTAGATTTACTGAATAGTCTTTATTTTTATGTATTTTATTATTTGAAATATTTGGGCAGATTTGTGCGCCTGCTCTTTGCAGCGACGGTCCCTTTCAGATCCTGCTAGATGTACTAGATGTCACTCACTTGCAGGGTTTTTCGGTGGTACAGTAGGTGGTAAACGCCTGAAGCTGCTGTTGGACGCCCTGCAAGGAGTTGGCGAATTTCTGATTGGTTATAACGGATATGGTTCTCTCAATCCATTCCAGGAGCTCGGAAACCAGACCCTCATAGCGAGCAATGTCTTTCTCGATCTCAATTGCCTTGTCCAACACCTGTAGGAAACAAGAGGCTTCGGAGTTATTTTGCAGATATGGGAGTTAACAGACCACTGACCACTGTGCTACGGCAACGCTCCACCAGAATATAGCACTGCACAGCCTGGCAAAGCATCTTGGGAGTTGAAGTTCTGAATCAGCTGGGAGTCTATTCCCTGGTCACCCCCAGTGTATTCTCCATGTTAGGCTATAGGATTACCTTCCCAATGCGTTTGCCCTCCACCGCCAAAGCTTTCATCTTGGAGAAGTAATGGTAGAATGATACGACGTACGTAATAATGGACTTCTCGTCTGGGTTCTCCATATTGACATCTTTAGAAAGGAGCAATAAGACAGGACAGTTACAGCAGAAAAGGCTACTGGGAAGAAGTATTGCAGTTCTCTGGGCTCAGCGCAGTATAAAACACTAAAGACTTTTTATTTGGAAATTGCCTGAGAATAGCAGATTGTAATCCAAAACAGACAAACCGGAATAATATGTAAGGCAGGCTTGGCCGCTCATTCTACGGACTAAGCACCAATTCCTGCACCTGACCCCTTCATCCTCTTTTTTAATCATTACATTTTGTGTAAATGGAGAGAAAAGAACACAATGATTTTTCCTATGTTTTTACCATTTTAAACCACAATAAATCCAGTTGTACAGGTTTTTAAGTGTTGAGGTTTGTTAAAAGCTGCTCTTTATAGGTTGCGGATTATTCTAAGGGTTTTATTTCGAAACTGGCCGGGCCCACTTTAGCCTTCTATTGGCTCACTGATGGGATATTTACATTACAGTCGGATAGGGCAAGATTTAATAATCAGCATGAGTTACACAGAGAACATATCAGACACAACTTTACCCTCCACCATTCCTCAACACCCCAATTATTGAATTATTGTAGGCACCAGGTTTGCAAAGCATCGTGGGAGTTGTAGTTCTAAAAACACTTGAGGGGCAGCCCTTTTGCCACTCCTTAACTCAAACATAGAGGGTTTTATATAAAGTTTGGGAGGCGTCAGATGACACAATCTTCCTCCAAAAGTGTCACTTACCCTCAGGATCCAGCAGTTTGATGAGCCCAAGTTGTTGTTCAGCCGTGTTAAATGCGTGCTGGAGATTGTATGCAGCGTTTGACTTAGTTAGCTTGCTGAAGTCAATGATATCGGGTCTGTGGGCATAGAGAACACAACGGATGTATACAAACTCAAAGAATAATTAGCAAAACAGATAAAACCACTTTTCAGTTCTATAGAGCAGATCCCAGGAGGACATAGAGAGGTAGTGATAGTACTTTATAGATCCCCAGTAAGATCTCACCTAGAGTATTGTGTTCTGTTCTATAGAGCAGATCCCAGGAGGACATAGAGAGGTAGTGATAGTACTTTATAGATCCCTGGTAAGATCTCACCTAGAGTATTGTGTTCAGTTCTATAGAGCAGATCCCAGGAGGACATAGAGAGGTAGTGATAGTACTTTATAGATCCCTGGTAAGATCTCACCTAGAGTATTGTGTTCAGTTCTATAGAGCAGATCCCAGGAGGACATAGAGAGATAGTGATAGTACTTTATAGATCCCCGGTAAGATCTCACCTAGAGTATTGTGTTCAGTTCTATAGAGCAGATCCCAGGAGGACATAGAGAGGTAGTGATAGTACTTTATAGATCCCCGGTAAGATCTCACCTAGAGTATTGTGTTCAGTTCTATAGAGCAGATCCAAGGAGGACATAGAGAGGTAGTGATAGTACTTTATAGATCCCCGGTAAGATCTCACCTAGAGTATTGTGTTCAATTCTATAGAGCAGATCCCAGGAGGACATAGAGAGGTAGTGATAGTACTTTATAGATCCCCGGTAAGATCTCACATAGAGTATTGTGTTCAGTTCTATAGAGCAGATCCCAGGAGGACATACAGAGATAGTGATAGTACTTTATAGATCCCGGTAAGATCTCACCTAGAGTATTGTGAGCAGATCCCAGGAGGACATAGAGAGATAGTGATAGTACTTTATAGATCCCGGTAAGATCTCACCTAGAGTATTGTGTTCCGTTCTATAGAGCAGATCCCAGGAGGATATAGAGAGGTAGTGATAGTACTTTATAGACCCCCGGTAAGATCTCACCTAGAGTATTGTGTTCAGTTCTATAGAGCAGATCCCAGGAGGACATAGAGAGGTAGTGATAGTACTTTATAGATCCCCGGTAAGATCTCACCTAGAGTATTGTGTTCAGTTCTATAGAGCAGATCCCAGGAGGGCATAGAGAGGTAGTGATAGTACTTTATAGATCCCGGTAAGATCTCCACTGGAACGCTGAGCAGATGTTTGCTTTGGGTTCAGTATCAATCATTATGTTAAATCACTTTACCTGTGTCTGTGAATAAGAGCACTGAATGCCAATCCATCTCTCCAGCTAGTAGTAAAGTTCTGGATATTAACCTCTGGATATCTAGAAACACGGAAGAAAGGATCCTGGATTATAGAAATGTTCAGTGATGGAAATCAAAGGACCCAATAAGGTCCCTTGTGATGCCCTAGATACGTTGGAACTTACCCCGCTGTCTTCATCTGGCACCACAAGAGAAGGGCATCTTTCGCTGACCTGGTCTCACGATTGTCCTCGGATTCTATCTTTATAACCTGGATCTAGAGTAGGGGGTGGAGTGGGTTAAAGATCTCCTGAATGAATGGGGCTTTGAAGACTTTCCAGAAAACATATCTGGACATTATTAGCAGTCAGAATGGTTCTGTAAAACACACAACGAGTCTTCAAATATAGACACAGACAGACAGACCTGGAAGCGGAGGATTATAGTCCAGATCAGGCCGAGCGTGAGACGGTGATTCCCATCCACGATATCGTGGGACCCCACATTTTCCAGGTGAACTCTCTGTTCCTTGAGGAACTGCAAAGCCTTATCCACGTTCTCCAGAGAATGAATCCTCATTCGGCCACGCGTTGGTTTAGGCTGGAAACAGAGTAAACATGTGACACGCACAGCTAGAACATGCGATATACACACAGCTTCCAGTCACCATGTACACACAGCTAGAACATGCGATATACACACAGCTACCAGTCACCATGTACACACAGCTAGAACATGCAATATACACACAGCTACCAGTCACCATGTACACACAGCAATATACACACACTTCAGGTTATATGGGTATTTATTGACATAAAGATTTAATAAACTAGGGTCTGGGTAAAATAACTCAAACACCCTATTATGCAAATCTTCTTCCAAATGATAACTAATATATCCCATCCCAGACTCAGACTGCATTCAGCAGCCTGTACTCAAACATGATATTACAATACTGACACCTAGTGGTAAAAAGTAATGTACTATCACCAGGCCAAACCCCATCAGCAATCAAATTATCATTTATTTAAACCCTAATGGGCTGAGTAAGTTTTAAAAGTTACAACTTTATCTTAATGAAGTGGTTTTAGTATATAGAGTATTCTCCTGCAGTCTAACTGCTCCATTCTCTGCCATTTGGGAGTTAAATCAGTTTGCTTATGCAGCTCAAGTCATACCTCCCTGCATGTGACTGACCGTATTTTTCGCTCCATAAGACACACCTCACCGTAAGACGCACCTAGTTTTTAGAGGAAGAAACCCAGAAAAAAAATATTCTGAACAAACTGTCCCATAGTGTT
Organism: Pelobates fuscus; assembly: GCF_036172605.1. NCBI lineage: Eukaryota > Metazoa > Chordata > Amphibia > Anura > Pelobatidae > Pelobates > Pelobates fuscus. Next base: position 9,152,185 of record NC_086325.1, read on the forward strand.
TCTTACTATGGGACAGTTTGTACAGAATATTTTTTTTCTCCCCTGTCCCATAGTGTCCCCCCCTCCCATAGTCTTCTCCTCTCTCCCATAGTCTTCACTCACCCCCTCCCCATAGACTTCATCCACCCCCTCCCCATAGACTTCATCCACCCCCTCCCCATAGACTTCTTCCACCCCCTCCCCATAGACTTCATCTCCCCCCCATAGACTTCATCTCCCCCCCCTCCCCATAGACTTCATCTCCCCCCCCTCCCCATAGACTTCATCTCCCCCCCCTCCCCATAGACTTCATCTCCCCCCCCTCCCCATAGACTTCATCTCCCCCCCTCCCCATAGACTTCATCTCCCCCCCTCCCCATAGACTTCATCTCCCCCCCTCCCCATAGACTTCATCTCCCCCCCTCCCCATAGACTTCATCTCCCCCCCCATAGACTTCATCTCCCCCCCTCCCCATAGACTTCATCTCCCCCCCTCCCCATAGACTTCATCTCCCCCCCCATAGACTTCATCTCCCCCCCCCCATAGACTTCATCTCCCCCCCCCCATAGACTTCATCTCCCCCCCTCCCCATAGACTTCATCTCCCCCCCCTCCCCATAGACTTCATCTCCCCCCCCTCCCCATAGACTTCATCTCCCCCCCTCCCCATAGACTTCATCTCCCCCCCTCCCCATAGACTTCATCTCCCCCCCTCCCCATAGACTTCATCTCCCCCCCTCCCCATAGACTTCATCTCCCCCCCTCCCCATAGACTTCATCTCATCTCCCTCCCTCCCCATAGACTTCATCTCCCCCCTCCCCATAGACTTCATCTCCCCCCTCCCCATAGACTTCATCTCCCCCCTCCCCATAGACTTCATCCCCCCCCTCCCCATAGACTTCATCCCCCCCCTCCCCATAGACTTCATCCCCCCCTCCCCATAGACTTCATCCCCCCCCTCCCCATAGATAAATCTGCCTTCATAAGAAGCCTCCAGATGTGCCCAGATATTGATATTACAACTATGCAAATGTCATATTGTATTGACGGTGTAAGATAATTTCAATTTTAGTCAGTGGTCACACCAAAAAGCAGTAATCCATTGTTTGTTTTTTTTGTGTGTTTTTTTGAACAATTACTGATATTTGTTTTGATTTTTAGCCCTTTCACTACTTTACAATGCATTAAATATTTGGTATCTCCTTAATATACCATTAGATTTAGACTATTCCTTTAATATACCATAACCCCATCAACCATTTACTACACATTTTCAAAGTTAATAAAATATTAAATAAGTTTTTATTACAAATGAAAATGCATTAGCATTCTTCTCTCCCATACTGTCCCCCTCCCCTTGTCCCATAATTACTTACCTGTCTTGTAGCGTTGGCCGGCAGCACAGGGCGCACCGCGGTAGTGGAACTTGAATTTCATGTTCCGGTTTCCGGCGGGACTGAAAGGAAGTGCGCACTCAGCTTGTGCACACTTCCTTTCAGTCCCGCCGGAAACCGGAACCTGAAATTTAAGTTCCACTACCGCGGTGCGCCCTGTGCTGCCGGCCAACGCTGCAAGACAGGTAAGTAAAGCTTCATATTCGCTCCATAAGACGCACAGACATTTCCCCTCACTTTTGAGGGGAAAAAAAGTGCGTCTTATGGAGCGAAAAATACGGTACATAGTCTTCCTAAACACTTCCTGTAAAGTGTCATCTAATGTTTCAACTTCCTTAACTGCAAATTCTGTTTGGCTAGCGCTGCATAAATATAAACAAAGTGATTTAACCCCTTCAGGACGGAGTCAATAGTGCACGTTCTGATCAAAACAAAACGTAAACAAAAACTGGAATTTGCGCTATATGTCTGTTCAACCGTAATTCACCTCTTTCATATTAAATGCACCCACACTTATTATATATCATTTTGTTCAGGAGAAACAGGGCTTTCATTTCATATAAAATATTTATATATGAAACAATTTATTATGAATAAAATTAAAAAAAACTGTGAGAAATTTGATTTTTTTTTTTTAATTTGTAGTTCCGCCTCACATTTTAGCTGTAAATGTCATAATACTGTTAGGTTTTACTGCAACAAAATGCACATATTTGTAATCAGCGATGTCTCACGAGTACAACAGTACCCCCCATTAACAGGTTTTATGGTGTTTTGGAAAGTTACAGGGTCAAATATAGAACGTTCCATTTTCAAATTGAAATTTGCCAGATTAGTAATGTTACCTTTGAGACGGTGTGGTAGCCCAGGAATGAGAATTACCCCCATAATGGCATACCATTTGAAAAAGTAGACAACCCAAGGTATTGAACATGGGGTATGTTTAGTCTTTTTTAGTAGCCACTTAGTCACAAACACTGGCCAAAGTTAGCGTTCATATTTGTTTCTGTGTGAAAAAAGCAAAAAACTAATATTTGGCCAGTGTTTGTGACTAAGTGGCTACTAAAAATGACTGGACATACCCCATTTGCAATACCTTGGGTTGTCTACTTTTGCAAATGGTATGCCATCATGGGGGTAATTCTTATTCCTGGGCTACCATACGGTCTCAAAGGCAACATAACCAATCTGGCAAATTTCAATGTCAAAAAAATGAAATACGAGCCTTATATTTGACTCTCTAACTTTCCAAAACACCATAAAACCTGTACATGGGGGGTACTGTTATTCTTGGGAGACTTCACTAAACACAAATATTAGTGTTTTAAAACAGTAAAACATATTACAACAATAATATAGTCCATAAAAGTGCCGTTTGTTTGTAAAAAATGCAAAAAACGTCACTTTTACTTAAAATATCATCGTTGTAATACAATTTACCAGTTTGAAACACTAATATTTGAGTTCAGCGAAGTCTCCCGAGTAAAACAGTACCCCCTATATACAGGTTTTATGGTGTCTTGGAGAGTTACAGGGTCAAATATAGTGCTTGCGAATTAAATTCTCTGCACTTTCTCCCTGTGTTGTCAGGCATGTCAATCAAATTTTAATTAATTAAATGACATAATTATGTTAAAAAATTACTTAAATATACACGTAGAATTTTAATATATATGCATTTATAGGTATTTAAATTCTACGTGTATACTAATGTAATCTTTCATGTAATTATATGTATTTATCTATCTATATATATTTGCGGTTATTTGTATTTTATATATAGATAGATATATATATAGAATGTCATTCTAAGTGTATTCTGTTTCCAATATATATATATTAATAACAAAATACAGTTAGAATGAAATTACATATGAATATATAATTTATTTTAAATTTTGTTTCAATATTTTATTTATTTATTTTATTATTTTATTTATTTATTATTGTAATTATACGTATATATATATAATATATATATGTAGATCTATTATATATATAATATATATATACATATTATATATGTAACGTCATTCTAAGTGTATTTTAATACTAATATATATACTAATATTAATATTAAAATACATTACGTATGACGTTACATATATATAATATGTATATATATTATATATATAATATAAATACATATATTATATATATATAAATACTTGTATTTTATTTTAACATGTGTATTTAATTTTTTTTTTACACTACCTACCAGCAGGGGGACTCTCTAATATTTTAGACAGTCCCCCTGCTGGCAGATCCATAGCCAGCTATAGGGGGCCATGTGATCGCTCTTTGAGAGCGATCACATGGCCCCCGGGGGCCTCATTTGCCGGAGGGGGGCTGCCTGGGCTCTCAGGCAGATCCCCAGAAGAGGATCGCGGCGGAGGTAAGTATAGCTTACCTCCTGGGGGCTTCAGCCGTTACGGCGTTCTATGCCGCCGCAACGGCTTTAAAGCCCTTTAAAGCCGCGACGGCATAGAACGCCGTAACGGCGTTAAGGGGTTAAAGGGATTCAATAGTGCTAGGAAATCAAAGCCGTTTTCCTGGCAGTATAGGTTTAAAAGGTGCCCCCCTCCCTCGCGCCCCCTCCTGCGGGGCTGAAGGGATTGTAGCAGAGCCCTAGTCCTGTCCAGTACTTTCCTCTGCTGGATCCCCAAGGGTAGAAATTAGGAACAAGAAATTGCCAAGTAAATAGCCCACCTCCTCCCCAGCAACTGGACGACACACAGTTCTGGGAGTAAAACTGAAGTTTATTCTGCCACACACGGCTTTTATACACTGACCCCTAGCATAGGGTTTTCATATCAAGAACACAAGGGTTTCTTCCCAAGAGCCTCTGTGTTTGGGAGATAATTAAGCCCAAATTAGGATAATTCAATTATCTCTCTAACACAGAAACTAACATGTATATTTTACAATATCCCCAAAATACATGAAAATAATACAGGAACCCAATAAAAAATGAGCTGAAGTGGTCTGTGTGCCTACAATGTCCCTTTAACTCCTAAAAGGCAGAGAATTGAGCAGTGAAACTTCAGAGGCACGATCTATACACCCAAACTGCTTCATTATGCTAAAGTTGTTTTGATGTCTATAGTGTCCCTTTAACTCCATAATAGTGATTAGCACGTACAATATTACTTACATTGGATAAGACAGGTACACCAATCTGCATAAAAAATCTATTTCTCTTCAGATAAGTCTATTTAATAAGTTATGTTGGCCTTCTCCACCATGTGTAATATAAAACACAAAGAAACATCGAAAAACAAAATAGTGAACACTTTGCCGGACACATAAATTGTCTTTCACTTAAAAGTAAAGAGCCGAAACTGAGCTCTAATAACTGGGTCTGACAGTGTGCAGCAAAATGTACCCCCCCCTTCTTTTATTATTGGCACTTACATAGCGCCAACATATACCACAGCGCTTTACATTATCATAAAGGGGGAAATTTAATAATATGTCAGACAATTACAATATTTTACAGAAACAATATGTAGCTGAAGACCCTGCTTTAATGCAAATGCAAATTCCATCGGATTCCCTGCATTTTCACCATCAATGTCCAAGTGTAGCAAGAGATAGAGGTAACGTGCTGCCCCTTGCGTTGGCGCGCTGTGAAGACAAGAGGCCAATAACGCCTTTTCTGTAAAATGTCTGATGGAAGATGTAGCGGCACCCCGGTGTAGTAGGGGTTTACGCCGCTGAGAAGGTGTCCTTTCCCCCAAGCACGAAGTTAGCTACAGCATAACAGGTTCCCCATAATTACGATATCCAAGTAATAGTCATCCCCTCCAAGCACGAGACGAGACTCTGTGTTGAGGGTCAAAGTAGGAATAATGTTTATTCGGTAACTCGGGCTTTTATGCCGTACAACAACTCCTCCCCGTATCCGGAGGAGATAATACATTTACAGTGGGAGTCACTCCCACTGTACCGAGCAGAATATTATACCATTATTACAAGTTTATATAACACACACAATATGCAACGAAAATACATTGTGCTACGTGTATTAGGGAACGGAGATCTAGGGGAACAATATACGTGAAAATCCCCTAGATCGGTTGGGCCGTTCGCCAGATACACGTTTGCACCAATTACTCAAAAACTATACAAGATAAACGAAAACTCTCTGTTGGACCGGGTGTCTTTAGTTCGGTACTTTGGATCCGTCGACTAGCATGGGCGTACGTCGTTGGTAAGGTCGGAATTCGTCGTGTGGAAAGTTCGGTCATTAGTCCACGCGGTCAAAATGGCCGCGACCCATTGTTCTCTCCACGTGGCGATGTATACCGTACGGATCCACAAGTACCCGAAATCCACAATAATCCATATGCAACGGCAATTCTCCGAGATGGTATCTGTTACACCAGAAAGGGGTCTGTCACACGGCTCCCTCCTAGTGGTACACTCCGGCAGACCTGGATTGATCCTTTCGGATTAACTTAGGGATGACCGGAATTCATTTGTCCGGAGAATTGTCCAGTTGTCGAGACAACCCATCGGCGTTGCCATTTAGCTTACCGGGTCGATAGCTGATGGTGAAATTGTACGTTTGCAGGGCCAAGCTCCATCTTAGCAATCTGCCGTTGTCTCCTGCGACCCGGTTAAGCCATACCAATGGATTGTGATCTGTTACCAAAGAGAATTCCTGTCCATACAAATAAGGTGTTAGTTTTTTCAATGCCCATACCAGGGCCAGGCACTCTTTCTCTACGGCCGCATAACTCACTTCCCTCGGTAACAGCTTTCGGCTGAGGTATGCGACCGGATGCTCTTTTCCATCTTCCCCGATTTGGCTCAGCACAGCCCCCAGTCCATACATGGAAGCGTCTGTATGTACAAGGAAACGTTTGTTAGGTACTGGGGCAGCCAAGACAGGAGCATTAACAAGAGCATGTTTGAGAGATTGAAATGCGGCTTCGCAAGCGGGAGACCACAGGACCTGTCTGGGTAAATTCTTTTTGGTCAAGTCAGTCAAAGGTTTGGCTACCGTGCTATAATCAGGGACAAAGCGTCTATAGTACCCGGCGGTCCCTAAGAAGGCCAATACCTGGGTCTTGGTATTCGGTGTGGGCCAGTTTGCTACTGCCTCAACCTTGGCAGGCTCCGGTCTCTGGTTTCCACACCCCACCCGATGTCCCAGGTATTGGACCTCGGCCATTCCTAGATGGCATTTCTCGGGTTTTAGTGTCAGGCCCGCGGCCCGAATCTTATCTAGGACTACCCCTACGTGGACTAAATGTTCTTCCCAAGACTCACTGTAGATCGCAATGTCATCCAGGTATGCACACGCAAACTCCTGGAAGCCATCGAGGAGCCGATCCACCATTCGCTGGAACGTAGCCGGGGCATTTTTCATCCCGAATGGCATGACCTTAAATTGGTATAAGCCAAACGGGGTGACAAAGGCCGACTTGGGGACGGCATCCTCGGCCAGGGGGATCTGCCAATAACCCTTGCAGAGGTCTATGGTAGAGAGGTAGTTACCCCTGGCTATGCGATCTAATAATTCGTCTACCCGAGGCATGGGGTAAGCGTCAGTGGTAGTCTTTTCATTTAGCCGCCTGTAGTCGACGCAGAACCGAGTGGTTCCGTCTTTCTTGGGGACTAAGACTACGGGAGAGGCCCAGGGACTGTCGGATGGCTCAATGACCCCCAGCTGTGTCATTTCCCGTATTTCCTTCAGCATTCCGTCCCGGACGGCTTCCGGAATACGGTACGGGGGTTGTCGGAGGGGGGCCTGCCCTGGGGTCTCTACTTTGTGTATGGCCAGGGTTGTGTATCCTGGCTCCTGGGAGAAGGTACTCTGCTTCTCCCATAGGAGCTGTCTAGCCTGCTCTAGCTCCGTAGGGTTCAGTCGTTCTCCCAGCTTCACTAGGCTAACTGGGTCGGGGTGAGTCTCCTTTTCCAGCAGGTCAGGTAGGGGTAAATTTTCGGGGTCATCAGTAGCTGGGGCACAAACAGCGTTAACATCTTCCTGTCGCTCTTGGTACTCTTTCAACATGTTCACATGAAAGGAGCGTTGGATCCTTTCATCTGCACAGCTGGCAATAAGGTAGGTGGTATCACAGAGTTGGGCTAAAACCTTGTAAGGACCCTGCCACGCAGCCTGCAGTTTGTTGTCCTTCACCGGTTTTAGCACCAATACCTTCTGCCCTATATGGAACAGTCGTTGCCGGGCACCCCTATCGTACCATCGTTTCTGTCGCCCCTGGGCCGCCTGGAGATTCTCCCTTACCAATAGGGAGAGTTGCTCCATGCGGTCCCGGAGCTCCAGGACATATGGCACAATAGGTGTCCCTGCCTGTTCGGTTTCCCCTTCCCAGTGGTCCCGAATGAGATCGAGGGGTCCTCGCACCCTCCTCCCATACAATAACTCAAAGGGAGAAAAACCCGTAGATTCTTGGGGGACCTCCCTATAGGCAAATAACAGGTGGGGTAAGAATCTCTCCCAGTCTCTGCAACCGTCCGTAAAGGTCCTCAACATTTGTTTGAGAGTCCCATTAAAGCGCTCACAGAGACCGTTAGTTTGGGGATGGTACGGGGAACTGAGCAGGGGTTTAATGTGGCACACTTTCCATAACTGCTGTGTGAGTACGGCAGTGAACTGGGTTCCCTGGTCGGATAGGATTTCTTTAGGGAACCCCACCCGAGTGAATATCTTAACCAAGGCATCGGCTACCGTCTCCGCTTCAATATTCGGCAGGGGTACCGCCTCGGGGTACCGGGTCCCATAGTCCACCACGGTAAGAATGTACTTCTTACCGGACGGGCTATGTCGCGCTAGGGGGCCTACAATGTCGACGGCGACCCTATAGAAGGGTTCCCCAATGATCGGCATCGACATTAATTTGGCCTTCGGGCGATCTCCCCTCTTACCCACCCGTTGGCAAGTGTCACAGGTTCTGCAATATTGTCGCACGTCCCGGTTAAACCCTGGCCAGAAGAAATTCTGGGTAATCCTATGGGCCGTGCGACGTACTCCTGAATGGCCAGCTAAGGGTATATCGTGAGCGATCCTCATGATCTCTCGCCTGTATTTTTTCGGTAGCACTAGTTGCTTCTGTGGGACGGGGTTTTTACCTGCTGCGGGCTCCTGGGGGATCCTATACAGTCTATCCCCCACCCACTCGTAGCTTTCCCCATCTGTCCCCGGTTCCCCTTTCTCTGCCTTATCCCTATATTTCCGGAGAGTGACGTCTTCCCGCGTCTCCCTCCCAAAAGTCTCAGGGGTATCCCAGTCTAAGGGGGTCTGTCCCAAGGTCACAGTCGGAGGGTCAGATCTTACCTGGGTCTCCGCGACTGGCGGGCCGATTCCAATAGCACGAGCCTGAGCCCGGGTGGTGACAGGGCAGGCTCCAGCAGGGCCTTGAGGAGCAAAAGCGGACAACAGCGGGGCTAAGTCATTTCCCAAAAGTACTTCCGCGGGTAGCCCTTTCATCAGGCCCACATTCACTTGGCCAGCTCCCACCCCCCAATCCAAATGCACTCGGGCCGTGGGGAGGCGATGTACTGCACCCCCGGCCACTCTAACGGCCACCGTTTGGCCAGTATGTTCTTTTTCTGGGACCAGGTCGTGTTGAATCAAGGTTAAGGTGGCCCCAGTGTCTCGTAACCCACTGACAACTTGTCCATTCACTCGGACTGTTTGTCGGTGATGCTGCCGGTTGTCTACAGCAGCCGCATATAGGGGATTGGCCTCGTGTAAAATCTCCCATTGCTCTTCCCCCAGGGGTTGGGCTTCAATGCAATGGGCCCCTGAGGTAAAAGGTCGGGGGTTCCCTTCAGCAGGCTTCCTCCAGGACGTTTGTCGAGCGGGATCAAGTGGGCATTTGTCCCTCAGGTGACCCACTTGCTGACACCTATGGCACCGCCGGCGGTCCGGGACACTTGACTGGGTGAAGCGGGAGGGAGTGTTGTAGCTAGGTTGGATAGTGGGGGTGGTTGGAGTAGGGCCGACAGGGCGGCTTTCTACTCGGGCAGCTGTCTTTTGGACCGAGAGATCGGGTTTGCGGGCGTCTGCATACTCGTCGGCCAACCGGGCGGCTTCGGGTAGGGTAAGTGGTCTCCTATCCCGAATCCACTCTCTGAGCTCCTTGTCCACCTTTTCAAAAAAATGTTCCAACAAAAACAACTGTAAAACCTCCTCCGCGGTGGTAGCTTGGCACCCATCCATCCAGTGGCCAGCCGTGCGTTGTAATCGGCAGGCCCATTCGGTGTAGGAGTCACCGGTTTGCTTTCGGGATTCCCGGAAGCGTCTCCGATATGCTTCGGGGGTTACCGCATATCGGGACAATAGAGCTTCTTTTACCAATCGGTAGCTTCCCACCTCATGGTCCGGGATCGCCCGGAAAGCATCGCTGGCTCGTCCGGATAATTTGCCAGACAAAATTTTGACCCACTCCTCGGAGGGTACTTTATGCAGGGCACATTGACGTTCAAAGTCCGCTAGGTATTGGTCAATCTCCCCCTCTGCTTCCACAAAATTTTTAAAAGCGGCAAAGTGTACTTTCCTCTTTTCCTCGGGAGTTTGGAAAGTCCCCGCAATTGGACTGGTGCCTGTGGAAGTCTGGCGCCGGTTGGCATCGACTGCCGCAATGACTTGGGTTACAATCCTAGGTGAGGGGTTTGGTCCGTAGTGAGCCAGCCTTACCCTCACCTCGTGGTCGAATTGTTCATCTGCTGGCGTTCGGACCAAAGCGATCTCCGGTTCTGGGTTTGGTTCGACATCCAGTCCGTCATTCTGTTCAGCTAAGTCCAATGCGACCAACTCTGCCAAAATGTCTCTTTTCTTTTTGTTGCTAGCCGAACGACCACGGCTCTCCAACAAGTCTTTTAGGGTAGATCGTTTCAACCTTCCGTAGTAGGCCTCCATCCTGATTGCTCTCGGTAGCTGTCCTTCTGGGGTGAAAGAACGATCCCACCGCTGCCACCAATTGTAGCGGCACCCCGGTGTAGTAGGGGTTTACGCCGCTGAGAAGGTGTCCTTTCCCCCAAGCACGAAGTTAGCTACAGCATAACAGGTTCCCCATAATTACGATATCCAAGTAATAGTCATCCCCTCCAAGCACGAGACGAGACTCTGTGTTGAGGGTCAAAGTAGGAATAATGTTTATTCGGTAACTCGGGCTTTTATGCCGTACAACAACTCCTCCCCGTATCCGGAGGAGATAATACATTTACAGTGGGAGTCACTCCCACTGTACCGAGCAGAATATTATACCATTATTACAAGTTTATATAACACACACAATATGCAACGAAAATACATTGTGCTACGTGTATTAGGGAACGGAGATCTAGGGGAACAATATACGTGAAAATCCCCTAGATCGGTTGGGCCGTTCGCCAGATACACGTTTGCACCAATTACTCAAAAACTATACAAGATAAACGAAAACTCTCTGTTGGACCGGGTGTCTTTAGTTCGGTACTTTGGATCCGTCGACTAGCATGGGCGTACGTCGTTGGTAAGGTCGGAATTCGTCGTGTGGAAAGTTCGGTCATTAGTCCACGCGGTCAAAATGGCCGCGACCCATTGTTCTCTCCACGTGGCGATGTATACCGTACGGATCCACAAGTACCCGAAATCCACAATAATCCATATGCAACGGCAATTCTCCGAGATGGTATCTGTTACACCAGAAAGGGGTCTGTCACAGAAGATATTTGAGATGGAAGTGGGGATTAGATTTAGTGTAAAACCCCTAAACCCCCATAAATGAATACAGATATTAAACAGGTGAAGACTATGCCCTCAGGGTTTCACCAAAGACTGTATATTACCTCATCGTGTCTTTTGGTTTATTTAAGGTGGTATTTTACCCTCTGCTTCACATGTAGTGTTGAATTATACAGGGTTATTCACTATAGTGGGAATTAGAAGTGAATTTTAAATTTATGTTCAAAATATCCAAACTGGGAAAATTCTTTAACTTGGCATTCCACTGCAAAATTGAGAAACAAGTATTTTTTTTATAAATCACTGTTTAATAGATATACCCCAAATGAAAACATTTATGAATTTAGTGCTGCATTTTGTTTATTGCATTTTGTTTTATATATCTAAAACAAATCTATTGTCTGCTGCCTTTGTAAGCCCTCCCCTTCTAACCCCACCCACACTTTTTGCTTCTGTCCAATCACAGGCTTCCCAATGCAGCTCAATGAGAAGGGGGGGAGTAACAAGGTATTTTAGAAAAGTGACAATTTCTATTCAAATCTGTATTTTTTGTGAGCAAGCTTAAGTGCTCTAGGGAACTGGAGTGTCCCTGTAAGCCAGGTATGCTTTCATGCTGTCTACTCTGGCCTTAAATTTGAACTTGTCCTTGAATTCTCAGCACAATGCCCATTTTTATTTCTGTAAGTAGTTTTATATTTGTGGAGATAGACGGATGTCCACGATTTAGGTTACATAGTTACATAGTTACATAGCTGAAAAGAGATATGCGTCCATCATGTTCAGCCTTCCTCACATATGCTTTTGCTGTTGATCCAAAAGAAGGCAAAAAACCCAGTCTGAAGCGCTTCCAATTTTGCAACAAACTAGGAAACAAAATTCCTTCTTGACCCCAGAATGGCAGTCAGATGTCTCCTTGGATCAAGCAGCTATTACCCCACCTTACCCTGGGCTGGTTGCTGCCCTGTTCCTTTTCGTTGGTTTTGGACATAATTTGAGTAATGCACACGTTGAATTAGGGAGTATTCCCACTGGGTGCTCCAGGAAGGGAGGGCAAACCCCACAGTGACTCTAGGCACACCCAGCACTTTCCTCAAGCAAGCGATCTATTATGGTACAGCTGGTTCTTCACGAATTAGTGTGAGTATTAATAGAAGTTTATCCTACGGTGGTTAATAACATTACAGTTTGAAATACATACATTTTGCCAAGGCATTGTATGTGATCTCACCAGCTGCTCTCCCGAGAGCACTTCTAGCAGTTTGGTGACGATGTACCCATCTCGAAGGTCATTGTAGAGGTCAGTGACCCGGCACGGCACCTTGGACAGGTGAGAATTCATCCACTTCGTGAAGGTCTTTTTTTGGACTGCGTCTCGTTCATCTAAACAAAAAGCGAAGGATGAAGTCAGAGGCTGGGAGCACACCCCACATTTCATATTATCTTCTTAAAGGACACCCGACACCTTAAACTAGATTCTAACATCATAATCCTGTCATCTATTTTGGAAATGAAATTGTTTTGTTCTTAAAGTTTAGTACATCCCTACCTTTAGTATATAACAGGATCCTTCAGCCATATACATTGTGTCAGACAGTGTTTCCATGTGACAGTCTCTATGGTCTTTCCTGCTTCACTCCCTTTACTGAACTATTAACATATTCTACATGGAGGCTATACTAAACACTATTCCAGGCTATCCCAGGTATCTACTACCCTTTCTATATCACTGTTACTGCTCCCACTGGGAGGCTATCCCAGGTATCTACTACCCTTTCTATATCACTGTTACTGCTCCCACTGGAAGGCTATTCCAGGTATCTACTACCCTTTCTATATCACTGTTACTGCTCCCACTGGGAGGCTATTCCAGGTATCTACTACCCTTTCTATATCACTGTTACTGCTCCCACTGGAAGGCTATTCCAGGTATCTCCTACCCTTTCTATATCACTGTTACTGCTCCCACTGGGAGGCTATTCCAGGTATCTACTACCCTTTCTATATCACTGTTACTGCTCCCACTGGAAGGCTATTCCAGGTATCTCCTACCCTTTCTATATCACTGTTACTGCTCCCACTGGGAGGCTATCCCTGGTATCTACTACCCTTTCTATATCAATGTTACTGCTCCCACTGGAAGGCTATTGCAGGTATCTACTACCCTTTCTATATCGCTGTTACTGCTCCCACTGGGAGGCTATTCCAGGTATCTACTACCCTTTCTATATCGCTGTTACTGCTCCCACTGCAAGGCTATTCCAGGTATCTACTACCCTTTATATATCACTGTTACTGCTTCCACTGGGAGGCTATCCCAGGTATCTACTACCCTTTCTATATCACTGTTACTGCTCCCACTGGAAGGCTATTGCAGGTATCTACTACCCTTTCTATATCGCTGTTACTGCTCCCACTGGAAGGCTATTCCAGGTATCTACTACCCTTTCTATATCACTGTTACTGCTCCCACTGGAAGGCTATTCCTGGTATCTACTACCCTTTCTATATCAATGTTACTGCTCCCACTGGAAGGCTATTCCAGGTATCTACTACCCTTTCTATATCACTGTTAATGCTCCCACTGGAAGGCTATTCCAGGTATCTACTACCCTTTCTATATCAATGTTACTGCTCCCACTGGAAGGCTATTCCAGGTATCTACTACCCTTTCTATATCACTGTTACTGCTCCCACTGGAAGGCTATTCCTGGTATCTACTACCCTTTCTATATCAATGTTACTGCTCCCACTGGAAGGCTATTCCAGGTATCTACTACCCTTTCTATATCACTGTTAATGCTCCCACTGGAAGGCTATTCCAGGTATCTACTACCCTTTCTATATCGCTGTCACCGCTCCCACTGGAAGGCTATTCCGGGTATCTACTACCCTTTCTATGTCACTGTTACTGCTCCCACTGGAAGGCTATCCCAGGTATCTACTACCCTTTCTATATCACTGTTACTGCTCCCACTGGAAGGCTATTCCAGGTATCTACTACCCTTTCTATATCACTGTTACTGCTCCCACTGGAAGGCTATTCCAGGTATCTACTACCCTTTCTATATCACTGTTACTGCTCCCACTGGAAGGCTATTCCAGGTATCTACTACCCTTTCTATATCACTGTTACTGCTCCCACTGGAAGGCTATTCCAGGTATCTACTACCCTTTCTATATCACTGTTACAGCTCCCACTGGGAGGCTATCCCAGGTATCTACTACCCTTTCTATATCACTGTTACTGCTCCCACTGGAAGGCTATTCCAGGTATCTACTACCCTTTCTATATCACTGTTACTGCTCCCACTGGAAGGCTATTCCAGGTATCTACTACCCTTTCTATATCACTGTTACCGCTCCCACTGGAAGGCTATTCCAGGTATCTACTACCCTTTCTATATCACTGTTACTGCTCCCACTGGAAGGCTATCCCAGGTATCTACTACCCTTTCTATATCACTGTTACTGCTCCCACTGGAAGGCTATCCCAGGTATCTACTACCCTTTCTATATCACTGTTACTGCTCCCACTGGAAGGCTATTCCAGGTATCTACTACCCTTTCTATATCACTGTTACTGCTCCCACTGGAAGGCTATTCCAGGTATCTACTACCCTTTCTATATCACTGTTACCGCTCCCACTGGAAGGCTATTCCAGGTATCTACTACCCTTTCTATATCACTGTTACTGCTCCCACTGGGAGGCTATCCCAGGTATCTACTACCCTTTCTATATCACTGTTACTGCTCCCACTGGAAGGCTATTCCAGGTATCTACTACCCTTTCTATATCACTGTTACCGCTCCCACTGGAAGGCTATTCCAGGTATCTACTACCCTTTCTATATCACTGTTACTGCACCCACTGGGAGGCTATCCCAGGTATCTACTACCCTTTCTATATCAATGTTACTGCACCCACTGGAAGGCTATCCCAGGTATCTACTACCCTTTCTATATCACTGTTACTGCTCCCACTGGAAGGCTATTCCAGGTATCTACTACCCTTTCTATATCGCTGTTACTGCTCCCACTGGAAGGCTATTCCAGGTATCTACTACCCTTTCTATATCACTGTTACTGCTCCCACTGGAAGGCTATTCCAGGTATCTACTACCCTTTCTATATCACTGTTACAGCTCCCACTGGGAGGCTATTCCTGGTATCTACTACCCTTTCTATATCACTGTTACAGCTCCCACTGGGAGGCTATCCCAGGTATCTACTACCGTTTCTATATCACTGTTACTGCTCCCACTGGAAGGCTATTCCAGGTATCTACTACCCTTTCTATATCACTGTTACTGCTCCCACTGGAAGGCTATTCCAGGTATCTACTACCCTTTCTATATCACTGTTACTGCTCCCACTGGAAGGCTATTCCAGGTATCTACTACCCTTTCTATATCACTGTTACTGCTCCCACTGGAAGGCTATTCCAGGTATCTACTACCCTTTCTATATCGCTGTTACTGCTCCCACTGGAAGGCTATTCCAGATATCTACTACCCTTTCTATATCACTGTTACTGCTCCCACTGGAAGGCTATTCCAGATATCTACTACCCTTTCTATATCACTGTTACTGCACCCACTGGAAGGCTATTCCAGGTATCTACTACCCTTTCTATATCACTGTTACTCCTCCCACTGGAAGGCTATTCCAGGTATCTACTACCCTTTCTATATCACTGTTACTGCTCCCACTGGAAGGCTATTCCAGGTATCTACTACCCTTTCTATATCACTGTTACAGCTCCCACTGGGAGGCTATTCCTGGTATCTACTACCCTTTCTATATCACTGTTACAGCTCCCACTGGGAGGCTATCCCAGGTATCTACTACCCTTTCTATATCACTGTTACTGCTCCCACTGGGAGGCTATCCCAGGTATCTACTACCCTTTCTATATCACTGTTACTGCTCCCACTGGGAGGCTATTCCTGGTATCTACTACCCTTTCTATATCACTGTTACAGCTCCCACTGGTAGGCTATTCCAGGTATCTACTACCCTTTCTATATCACTATATCTGCCCAACATACCCCTGTCTTTATAATGAGATGATCTACCTGCCAAAGCTTTTATCCGGGAGCATTCAAACAGTTTTCCTGTCGCGACAGGTTCATCCCACGGGTGCTCTGTAGGATCCCACCTGTTGTTATTATTTGGGGGGGTGTGAACCTCCATGTTTTCCAGTTCAGGGCTAACATGTGCCATCACAATAACCTGCAAAACAGTGAGAAGGGAGAGTGGACCCCCAGAAAGTCACCCTGTAATAACCAGCAGGCATTAAATTAAATTACTCATATTACGTCTGGTTGGAGTAGGTCGCACCTACCAGACATCAATTTGGAAACCCTCAGAGGCACAGCATACCTTCCTGAAAAATAGACAGACAATTACTGAGACTGTGTGTGTGACAGTGTACTCGCTGTGTAACCTGACATACTGTGTGACAGTGTACTCGCTGTGTAACCAGACTGTGTGACAGTGTATTCGCTGTGTAACCTGACAGACTGTGTGACAGTGTACTCGCTGTGTAACCAGACAGACTGTGTGACAGTGTACTCGCTGTGTAACCAGACAGACTGAGTGACAGTGTACTCGCTGTGTAACCAGACAGAGTGACAGTGTACTCGCTGTGTAACCAGACAGAGTGACAGTGTACTCGCTGTGTAACGTGACATACTGTGTGACAGTGTACTCGCTGTGTAACCTGACAGACTGAGTGACAGTGTACTTGCTGTGTAACCTGACAGACTGAGTGACAGTGTACTCGCTGTGTAACCTGACAGACTGTGTGGCAGTATACTCGCTGTGTAACCTGACAGACTGAGTGACAGTGTACTCGCTGTGTAACGTGACAGACTGTGTGACAGTGTACTCGCTGTGTAACGTGACAGACTGTGTGACAGTGTACTCGCTGTGTAACCTGACAGACTGTGTGACAGTGTACTCGCTGTGTAACCAGACAGACTGTGTGACAGTGTACTCGCTGTGTAACCAGACAGACTGAGTGACAGTGTACTCGCTGTGTAACCTGACAGACTGTGTGACAGTGTACTCGCTGTTTAGACTGTGTGTGAGACGGTATCTGTGCATTAGTGGGACGAGCCCATGCAGGTCACGTAAAGCTTGCTGCGAGAGCCATGTAGGATAGTTTCAGCACCCTCTATATACAAGCTATAGGTGCAGTATGGGAGCTGCAGGGTCAGTACTCTATCAGCATTCAATGTGAATATATTATACACTGAACAAAATTATAAACGCAACACTTTTGTTTTTGCCCCCATTTTTCATGAGCTGAACTCCAAGATCTAAGACTTTTTCTATGTACACAAAAGGCCTATTTCTCTCAAATATTGTTCACAAATCTGTCTAAATCTGTGTTAGTGAGCACTTCTCCTTTGCCGAGATAATCCATCCACCTCACAGGTGTGGCATATCAAGATGCTGATTAGACAGCATGATTACTGCACAGGTGTGGCATATCGAGATGCTGATTAGACAGCGTGATTATTGCACAGGTGTGGCATAGAGATGCTGATTAGACAGCATGATTATTGCACAGGTGTGGCATATCGAGATGCTGATTAGACAGCATGATTATTGCACAGGTGTGGCATATCGAGATGCTGATTAGACAGCATGATTATTGCACAGGTGTGGCATATCGAGATGCTGATTAGACAGCATGATTATTGCACAGGTGTGGCATATCAAGATCCTGATTAGACAGCATGATTATTGCACAGGTGTGGCATATGAGATGCTGATTAGACAGCGTGATTATTGCACAGGTGTGGCATATCAAGATGCTGATTAGCTGATTAGACAGCATGATTATTGCACAGGTGTGGCATATCGAGATGCTGATTAGACAGCATGATTATTGCACAGGTGTGGCATATCGAGATGCTGATTAGACAGCATGATTACTGCACAGGTGTGGCATATCAAGATGCTGATTAGCTGATTAGACAGCATGATTATTGCACAGGTGTGGGATATTGAGATGCTGATTAGACAGCATGATTATTGCACAGGTGTGGCATATCAAGATGCTGATTAGACAGCATGATTATTGCCCACGTGTGGCATATCGAGATGCTGATTAGACAGCATGATTACTGCACAGGTGTGGCATATCAAGATGCTGATTAGCTGATTAGACAGCATGATTATTGCACAGGTGTGGCATATCGAGATGCTGATTAGACAGCGTGATTATTGCACAGGTGTGGGATATCAAGATGCTGATTAGACAGCATGATTATTGCACAGGTGTGGCATATCGAGATGCTGATTAGACAGCATGATTATTGCACAGGTGTGGCATATCGAGATGCTGATTAGACAGCATGATTATTGCACAGGTGTGGCATATCAATATGCTGATTAGACAGCATGGTTATTGCACAGGTGTGGCATATCAAGATGCTGATTAGACAACGTGATTATTGCACAGGTGTGGCATTTTAAGATGCTGATTAGACAGCATGATTATTGCACAGGTGTGGCATATCGAGATGCTGATTAGACAGCATGATTATTGCACAGGTGTGCCTGTGTGGTCTTGATAAAAGTCCAGATGGGACTGAAACGTTGACACTTTTTACTTGAAATTTTTGCTGCAATAAAGAAGCATTATTTTTGAACCATATCAAGTCCTGTGAGGGCTTTCCTACAAGGTATTCTATATTATGGCCAGGATTAGCACCAAGGCATTACAAGCCCGGGAGCAGTGAGTGCGGGACACGAGGAGTTTATATATCTTGCTGTATCCTCCCATGGAAGGAAGGCCAGTAGTGTATAATAATAATAAAATATATTGCAGTATCCCCCCCATGGAAGGAAGGCCAGTAGTGTATAATAATAATAATAAAATATATTGCAGTATCCCCCCATGGAAGGAAGGCCAGTAGTGTATAATAATAATAATAATATAATATATTGCAGTATCCCCCCATGGAAGGAAGGCCAGTAGTGTATAATAATAATATAATATATTGCAGTATCCCCCCATGGAAGGAAGGCCAGTAGTGTATAATAATAATAATAATAATAATAATATAATATATTGCAGTATCCCCCCATGGAAGGAAGGCCAGTAGTATATAATATTAATATAATACATTGCAGTATCCCCCCCATGGAAGGAAGGCCAGTAGTGTATTATAATAATATAATATAATATATTGCAGTATCCCCCCATGGAAGGAAGGCCAGTAGTGTATAATAATAATAATAATAATATAATATAATATATTGCAGTATCCCCCCATGGAAGGAAGGCCAGTAGTGTATAATAATATAATATAATATAATACATTGCAGTATCCCCCCATGGAAGGAAGGCCAGTAGTGTATAATAATATAATATAATATAATACATTGCAGTATCCCCCCATGGAAGGAAGGCCAGTAGTGTATAATAATATAATATAATACATTGCAGTATCCCCCCATGGAAGGAAGGCCAGTAGTGTATAATAATATAATATAATATAATACATTGCAGTATCCCCCCATGGAAGGAAGGCCAGTAGTGTATAATAATATAATATAATATAATACATTGCAGTATCCCCCCATGGAAGGAAGGCCAGTAGTGTATAATAATATAATATAATATAATACATTGCAGTATCCCCCCCAGGCAATGTCAGCCTCTCCCCCCTCCCATCCTGCTCCCAATATACAGATAGCTCAGTGACCCCCTTACCAGGCTCTGCCCCGCACAGCTGCTAACAGTAATAATAACAATACAGATTAGTAATAATATTATTGTTATTATTAGTATTATTGCAGGAGAGGACAATGCTGCAAACCCCCATCTCCAGCATCCATGGACCAGCCAGCCAGAGAGCCGCGCATGCGCACTCCGCGCTCACCACTAGGGGGCTCCCGAGGGCTCAAGGAGAAAATCCCGGCGCTCACCTGTAGAGGGCGCCTGTGCGCAGAGATACGCATGCGCAGTAAGAGGGAGACCGCGTCTGGCTCACCTGGAAACAGTCCAAAGGCACAGCCGCAGAGTTCAAAACACTAGAGACACAACCACTGCCTGACCGGAGAATTTCCTCTATAGCATGCCCGCTGTACAGAGAGTATGTGTTACACAGCACCGAGCGTCGGGAGCCTGGAGGGTGAATGGAGAATTCGGAGTCCGGAAACCCCAGCGGGTTATAATACAGACATGCCGTGCTGGCTGTGCTATGTCTCGGGTGCTCGAACTCCATAGCCTGCAATTCATACTGTGTGCCATTAGGGGGCGCTGAGTGTATGGAATCAACCCACCCCTGGATCCTGTGACCAGCCCTGGGCTTGTCCTCTATAAATAATAATAATAATAGCAATAATAATAATTAATAATAATATTATAATAATAAATAATAAGAGTTTCAGTGCTCCCTACAGGGTCCTAGTGTCCTAATAGTCTATTGATGCAGTCGTGCTGTGATGGTTGGGAACAGCCCCCATTTTCACAGCATACACACACTAACGCACACACCGCATACACACCCTAACACACACACCCTAACACACACTAACGCACACACCGCATACACACCCTAACACACACACAGAATACACACCCTAACACACACACACACTAACACACACACACACAGCATAACACCCTAACACACACACACACACACACACAGCATTCACACCCTAACACACACACACACTAACACACACTCTCACAGCATACACACACTAACAAACACACAACATACACTCACTAACACACTCTTAGACACAGTAAGCACACACTGTTTAAACACGCTCATTCAGATATAATACACACATGACTTATACTACACACACTCAGACACAGTGTATACAGCTGTGGAGCTCTGTGATACACACACTGCACATTACTGCGAGTGTTATGGCTGTGGAGCTCTGTGATACACACACTGCACATTACTGTGAGTGTTATGGCTGTGGAGCTCTGTGATACACACACTGCACATTACTGTGAGTGTTATGGCTGTGGAGCTCTGTGATACACACACTGCACATTACTGTGAGTGTTACGGCTGTGGAGCTCTGTGATACACACACTGCACATTACTGTGAGTGTTACGGCTGTGGAGCTCTGTGATACACACACTGCTCATTACTGTGAGTGTTACGGCTGTGGAGCTCTGTGATACACACACTGCACATTACTGTGAGTGTTACGGCTGTGGAGCTCTGTGATACACACACTGCACATTACTGTGAGTGTTACGGCTGTGGAGCTCTGTGATACACACACTGCTCATTACTGTGAGTGTTACAGCTGTGGAGCTCTGTGATACACACACTGCACATTACTGTGAGTTTTATTGCTGTGGAGCTCTGTGATACACACACTGCACATTACTGTGAGTGTTACGGCTGTGGAGCTCTGTGATACACACACTGCACATTACTGTGAGTGTTATTGCTGTGGAGCTCTGTGATACACACACTGCACATTACTGTGAGTGTTATGGCTGTGGAGCTCTGTGATACACACACTGCACATTACTACGAGTGTTACGGCTGTGGAGCTCTGTGATACACACACTGCACATTACTGTGAGTGTTACGGCTGTGGAGCTCTGTGATACACACACTGCACATTACTGTGAGTGTTACAGCTGTGGAGCTCTGTGATACACACTGCACATTACTGTGAGTGTTACAGCTGTGGAGCTCTGATACACACACTGCACATTACTGTGAGTGTTACGGCTGTGGAGCTCTGTGATACACACACTGCACATTACTGTGAGTGTTATGGCTGTGGAGCTCTGTGATACACATACTGCACATTACTGTGAGTGTTACGGCTGTGGAGCTCTGTGATACACACACTGCACATTACTGTGAGTGTTATGGCTGTGGAGCTCTGTGATACACATACTGCACATTACTGTGAGTGTTACGGCTGTGGAGCTCTGTGATACACACACTGCACATTACTGTGAGTGTTATGGCTGTGGAGCTCTGTGATACACATACTGCACATTACTGTGAGTGTTACGGCTGTGGAGCTCTGTGATACACACACTGCACATTACTGTGAGTGTTATGGCTGTGGAGCTCTGTGATACACATACTGCACATTACTGTGAGTGTTACGGCTGTGGAGCTCTGTGATACACACACTGCACATTACTGTGAGTGTTACGGCTGTGGAGCTCTGTGATACACATACTGCACATTACTGTGAGTGTTACAGCTGTGGAGCTCTGTGATACACATACTGCACATTACTGTGAGTGTTACGGCTGTGGAGCTCTGTGATACACACACTGCACATTACTGTGAGTGTTACGGCTGTGGAGCTCTGTGATACACATACTGCACATTACTGTGAGTGTTACAGCTGTGGAGCTCTGTGATACACATACTGCACATTACTGTGAGTGTTATGGCTGTGGAGCTCTGTGATACACACACTGCACATTACTGTGAGTGTTACAGCTGTGGAGCTCTGTGATACACACACTGCACATTACTGTGAGTGTTACAGCTGTGGAGCTCTGGGATACACACACTGCTCATTACTGTGAGTGTTACAGCTGTGGAGCTCTGTGATACACACATTGCACATTACTGTGAGTGTTACAGCTGTGGAGCTCTGTGATGCACACACTGCTCATTACTGTGAGTGTTATGGCTGTGGAGCTCTGTGATACACACACTGCACATTACTGTGAGTGTTACAGCTGTGGAGCTCTGTGATGCACACACTGCTCATTACTGTGAGTGTTATGGCAGTGGAGCTCTGGGATACACACACTGCACATTACTCTGAGTGTTACAGCTGTGGAGCTCTGGGATACACACACTGCACATTACTGTGAGTGTTACAGCTGTGGAGCTCTGTGATGCACACACTGCACATTACTGTGAGTGTTACAGCTGTGGAGCTCTGTGATACACACACTGCACATTACTGTGAGTGTTACAGCTGTGGAGCTCTGGGATACACACACTGCTCATTACTGTGAGTGTTACAGCTGTGGAGCTCTGTGATACACACATTGCACATTACTGTGAGTGTTACAGCTGTGGAGCTCTGTGATGCACACACTGCTCATTACTGTGAGTGTTATGGCTGTGGAGCTCTGTGATACACACACTGCACATTACTGTGAGTGTTACAGCTGTGGAGCTCTGTGATGCACACACTGCTCATTACTGTGAGTGTTATGGCAGTGGAGCTCTGGGATACACACACTGCACATTACTCTGAGTGTTACAGCTGTGGAGCTCTGGGATACACACACTGCACATTACTGTGAGTGTTACAGCTGTGGAGCTCTGTGATGCACACACTGCACATTACTGTGAGTGTTACAGCTGTGGAGCTCTGTGATACACATACTGCACATTACTGTGAGTGTTACAGCTGTGGAGCTCTGTGATACACACACTGCTCATTACTGTGAGTGTTATGGCTGTGGAGCTCTGTGATACACACACTGCACATTACTGTGAGTGTTACAGCTGTGGAGCTCTGTGATACACACACTGCACATTACTGTGAGTGTTACAGCTGTGGAGCTCTGTGATACACACACTGCACATTACTGGGAGTGTTATGGCTGTGGAGCTCTGTGATACACACACTGCACATTACTGTGAGTGTTACAGCTGTGGAGCTCTGTGATACACACACTGCACATTACTGTGAGTGTTATGGCTGTGGAGCTCTGTGATACACATACTGCACATTACTGTGAGTGTTACGGCTGTGGAGCTCTGTGATACACACACTGCACATTACTGGGAGTGTTATGGCTGTGGAGCTCTGTGATACACACACTGCACATTACTGTGAGTGTTACGGCTGTGGAGCTCTGTGATACACACACTGCACATTACTGTGAGTGTTACAGCTGTGGAGCTCTGCGATGCACACACTGCTCATTACTGTGAGTGTTATGGCAGTGGAGCTCTGGGATACACACACTGCACATTACTCTGAGTGTTACAGCTGTGGAGCTCTGGGATACACACACTGCACATTACTGTGAGTGTTACAGCTGTGGAGCTCTGTGATGCACACACTGCACATTACTGTGAGTGTTAATGTGGTGGAATCTCGGTAAAAATAAATTTAGTAGGCCGAGATTACCACGTGGCATGTGTACGTGCATATGCTGACGTATCGATCAGTTGGTTGCACGTGGCAAGATACGATCAGTAGTGTACGGAGCATGTGCAAGAATACAGGATATAGTATTCCCCCTCCTCCATTGTGCTGGACAAGCCATGTGGTCAAACAGGAAGTTAATTCTTATTTGTGTTGATTGGTTAAGAGAATGTGCGGGTGGAGCTTAATATGGGAGGAGTTATATGCCTATATAAGGAGCCTGCACTATTGTCCGGGGCTCAGACTTTGCTGTATTTTGGTGACGCTAGTCCCTCTGAGTCCCGATCGGTGATCCAATAAAGAATCTCTTCCTTCCTGAAGAAACCTGTGTCCATCTCTCTGTGCTTGGCTTCCGTCAGTTTCTCCGGTATCATTTGGTGCATTGGCCGGGAAGCTCATCGTTCAACGGTAGCTGAGAGGCAGAGGCGTGAGACGGTCTATCTTTGCCCACGTTCTCTACGGCTGCACCCCTGAACTTCTGCGTGGACCTCCCTTCGTCTCGGCGCCACTGGTCTGTTGTCCAGGAGATCATCGGCCTCTACGTGAGAAGTGCTGGGGTGTCCCCGTCGATGAGTGTGAACTCAGGTTCAGGAACGAGGAGGTAAGATAACTGCTGTTTTAGACGGCAGGACCCGCTAGGGGTATACCGATTGTGCGGTAGGCCCAAAGGGGTTTTTGAATCTGTATCTGCCCCCTCTGTCGGAGGGAAGGAGCGAAGGCGCACCGCTCGATCGAACGCTCTTTAGTCAGACCGTTTGATTTGGTTAGTCAGGCAGGGCGCTCTGGTGTAAAATAAGCCCTAGCCGGACACCGGTGTCTTGTCTAGACTAGCGTTCTAGGGTGTATATTTTGTTCGCTAGGTCGGAGGGACCGGGAGACTAAGCGGCGTCTGTGTAAATCCGGTTCGCTAGTTCTCATCCTATCTGGGCTAAGTGGGAAGGCGTGTAAATTTGGAACCCACTAGACTTTTGATAGTGCGACTAAGAGGCGTCTGTGTAAATTCGGTTCTCTAGCTCGCTATATATGTGGTGATTGGGCAGTGTGGCTAACCAAAACGTATGTAGATTGTTTTTAGGTAGTCCATTCAAGGTACTGGCCAATAGTTTAGTTGGGAATTGTAAATGTGTTAACGATTGTTTTAGTAAAGTGTATATCTTGTTAGATAGCGCGAGCTCAGCCGTCTAGCGAGAGTGTTAATAGTGTGTTGCTGTATTATAGTGCACGGTACCATAACCCTGTATATTTACTGACATTGTATAATAAGTACTAATCATTGTCGTCCATTGCATGTTTAACACCATAACCACTAATAATTGTATTGTGACCTTAACTTGTGCTTTGACCTATGCTAACCGTACTGTAACCGCTATTTGTAAAAGACGATGTTACTGGGGTGTGTTATAGACGGGTAATTCGTATATAGAGAATTATAGCGTGGGTGACTGTATAGTTACGCCAAAGGGCATAATATTGATTATATAGTGACTGGTGTAACAGCTGTGTGTGTACGGGAATTCCCTGGGTGATTATTGTTATTGTGTACGTTTCACTTGGTAACCGTACCACGTGGTGCTGTTGCCAGAGGAAACGGGTGTGACTGTTGAATAAGTACGCGTGTATAGTATTCGTTGTCGACGACGTTCCATTGTTAAATATGGGTGCGTCGCAGTCAACGATTCCGGATCCCTTAGGATGTATGGTTAAGAATTTTAAAAAGGGATTCAAAGTTTGTGATTTTGGGGTAAAGATGTCTCCTGTACGTTTGGTCACTTTGTGTACTAGGGAGTGGCCTACTTTGGTTGCGGCATGGCCGCCACGTGGCAGTTTGGATCCAACTCTGGTACAGCGCTTACACGTGGCTGTATCAGGTAGGCCTGAACTTTACGGCCAGTTTCCTTATATTGACTGTTGGAGACAGGCCGTAAATGACTCGCCAAAATGGCTCCAGACATGCCACGAGGAGCAGTGTCGCCTCATGGTAGCTAGGACTTGTTCGTCCACTAGGACTGGTGTTAGGCCCATTTTGGACACGCCCCCTGAGTCCGAGATCCCTTTGCCGCCCCCTTACTTTCCGTTAAGAAGAAGTGACGCAAACGCAGGAAGCCCTGCACCCCTCCCCTCATTACCCTCATCCACTTCCGCTTCCTCCTCCAGTACAGGATCCACCCCCCCTCGTACTAAATCTCCCCTTCCGGAACCAGAACCCACCCCCATTAAAAACGAATATCCTGATTTGGCGCCACTTCAGACTTCCGGTCAAGCTTCATCTAGCTCGGCCCGAAGTGTTCTATTCACTACCTTTTCCCAAAACCAACCTCCCACATCCCCATACCCTATCTCTCCCCGACCGGAACCCATGACTGACGCTTCCCTACGTAGCCCCATCCAAACCCGACAGTTGACTGGTGCCCAACAATTAAAGCACTATCAGATGCCTCTTCGCTTAAATCCCGGGTCAGCTTATATCGATGCCGCAGGACAAATGGCACACGCTGACCCAGTCTTCGTATATGTCCCATTTACCACTACCGACCTTTTAAACTGGAAGACCCATAATTCCTCGTATACTGAGAAACCACAAGCCATGACTGATCTGTTCACCTCAATAGTACAGACGCACAATCCGACATGGGCTGATTGCCAGCAGTTACTAATGACTTTATTTAACAATGAGGAAAGGACAAGAATAAATCAAGCAGCCATTAAAGCATTAGAAGATAGAGCCCGTGCTTTGAACCAAGCTAATCCAGCAGCATGGGCCGCAACACACTATCCCAACACTGATCCCGATTGGAACGTAAATGGTGCTGATATGGTTCAACTTAGAGCCTATAGAGACGCTATAATTGCTGGCATGAAAGCCGGAGGAAAGAAAGCCATTAACATGTCGAAGACAGTTGAGGTGATTCAGAAAAGCGATGAAGCGCCCAGTGTCTTTTATGACCGATTATTGGAGGCGTACCGCTTGTACACCCCCTTTAATCCGGAAGACGCAGACAATTCCCGAATGGTTAACTCCGCCTTTGTCAGCCAAGCATACGGAGATATTAAGCGCAAGCTACAAAAGTTAGAAGGGTTTGCAGGTATGTCCATCACCCAACTAATGGAGGTAGCAAATAAGGTCTATATGAACAGGGATACAGAAAGTAAGAAAGAGGAAGAGCGCAAGATGCGTAAAAAGGCTGATATGCTAGCGGTAGCGATCGCAGGCGTAGATAGACGGGGCCCAGATAGAGGC
>NC_086325.1:11519847-11649847 GCF_036172605.1 Pelobates fuscus
CCAGAGCTGTTATAGAAGGCATTTCTTTATATAGCTATCATTGCTTTCAGTTTTCTGTTTTTTTATATACTTATTCCATTTTCCAAATGTTTTGTGGATCTATTGATCCTTTTTAATTTTATATATATATATATATATATATATATATATATATATATATATATATATATACAAACCAGTGCACTCGCTTATTAACTAAACAGAGATTTTAAATCCTAAATAGTACTATTTAAACACCTCACCTGAAAAATAATGGGAGGATGGTTACATTACATGATCACACATGGCATAAGCCTGTCAACTGCATCAACTAAACAGTGATTTCACATTCTAAATAGTACTACTTAAAAACACCTCACCTAGATAAAAAATAATGGGGGTTTGGTTACATTATATGATCATACATTGCATAAGCCTGCCAACTGCATCAAAGTACCCCATTCTTGGCAGGTCCTACACTACCACCTAATACTTGCCCTTATGAGATTAATCCACTTACTTGGGAAATACCTCCTTCCTAGGACTCTCTGCAAGTCAAGGTTAAATAGGATCCTGGAACGAGACACCTGTGACAGGGAGGGGTGCAAAACCCAGGGGCTGGCCTAGACCCCTATAATTATAGACAAGGTAAGAAGGGCTGCACTCACCTAAACATGCATATATTACAGGGTGCTACTGGGACCAAAATACAAAAAATATACAAACCAGTGCACTCGCTTATTAACTAAACAGAGATTTTAAATCCTAAATAGTACTATTTAAACACCTCACCTGAAAAATAATGGGAGGATGGTTACATTACATGATCACACATGGCATAAGCCTGTCAACTGCATCAACTAAACAGTGATTTCACATTCTAAATAGTACTCCTTAAAAACACCTCACCTAGATAAAAAATAATGGGGGTACCCCATTCTTGGCAGGTCCTACACTACCACCTAATGCTTGCCCTTATGGGGTACTTTGATGCAGTTGGCAGGCTTATGCAATGTATGATCATATAATGTAACCAAACCCCCATTATTTTTTATCTAGGTGAGGTGTTTTTAAGTAGTACTATTTAGAATGTGAAATCACTGTTTAGTTGATGCAGTTGACAGGCTTATGCCATGTGTGATCATGTAATGTAACCATCCTCCCATTATTTTTCAGGTGAGGTGTTTAAATAGTACTATTTAGGATTTAAAATCTCTGTTTAGTTAATAAGCGAGTGCACTGGTTTGTATATTTTTTGTATTTTGGTCCCAGTAGCACCCTGTAATATATGCATGTTTAGGTGAGTGCAGCCCTTCTTACCGTGTGTGTGTGTGTGTATATATATATATATATTTCTACTATTTAAAAATGTTGCAGACATATTGATTAGTTTTAATTGGATATAATAAAGGTTATATTTTAGATTATATTTTTATTTATTTGGACTGTATCCTGTATAAGGTTACTCACTCTTCACCATTCTTCCCCAAAAGGCCCAAACAAATGTAGCCATTCCCAATTATGCGACTACAAAAAACAAATATATAAAAATTATTTTTTGACTTTATAATGGCAATCAGATTTCTCCTTGCATTAACAACCTGTTCACATACATATCATATTATATCCTTCAATATCCAGGTTTTTTTTTTTCTTTCTTTTGTAATGACAACAAAACTATTCAACTTTGCAACACACTGTGTGAAACGAATACAGGACAGAAATACAAGGAATTCGAATTTGAGATAATTACAGATTTATTTCCAAATTGGACAGTAAGAAGAAATAATGTATATATTTAATAGATAATCTATATCATGAGGCCGCTTCTAATCTCGTTAAATGGTTAAATACCCTTTCAACCTGTAAAAGAGATTTTACAGAAAACATTTTCACATACAGCATAATAGTCAATCCCATCCGGCTTTCATAAACTGATTTTGCTTTAATTATTGTAATTAATAATGGTGCTGCATTTTCTACAGTACTAACGTAAGATACCATATTTGCAGAATATAGTGTATGTAGCACTGTGGATTGTATTAAAACATTGAAATGGTGAGGTGACCAAACACAAATTATAAGAGAACAAATATTTCTCACCTTAACCAGGGACTGGGGCAATTCTTTGGTGCTTATCTGCATAATATTCCCCAGCAGGGGCAGAGGCGTTGGTCCTGGGGGCAGGTTTTCCAGCTTTTTCCCTCCCCTCCATGTTATTAGGTACAGCAGGAGGGTGACAAAGGAGACCAGTAGAAATGTAGCTGCGAGTCCCAGGGACATGATGACAATAACAGGAGAATGTTTCCCTGTCAAATGGCTTTCTGAGTCCAAACAACCTACGTAGCTATATGGGCAGCATTCCAGCGTCAGCTAATGGCGGTGAAAAGGGTTTGCCAGGTTCACCTGAGTTGACCGCTGGGGCGTGTAAATCGTTACATGAAGTTCTGCAATACTATACTTATCTCAGAATATGCTTAGTAAGGCTCAGACACAAATGATAATACTGTGTTCTGGGGTTGGAGTTACAAGTTTAGAAAGAACAGATACAAAACATGTGCTAACATGATAACTGTGATTGAATAAGTAAATTGCAATTACAGGCATTTAGCGTTTTTATAGACCCGACTTATGAAAAGAAAAGAAACACGTTGCAGTTTTATTTACAAAATACAGAATTTCAGTGACTTTAAAACAATTGAAAAAATCTAGGCAAAAATAGAGGATGGAAAATAAATGGTGTTAAATGAATAAACGTCTCAGGGTTATTCACAAACCAGGGACTGTGGAGAAGGGGAAATTAAACTATTTGTATGAAGAGAATAGTCTGTCCGAATAGAGTAGGTACATAACTTTTATTATGTAAAAAATAGAAAAACAGAATTGTACTAAATACGAACTAAATAAATACGTCTTCTTTTTTAATTGTTGGCATTTTATGCCTTTGAACACTTAGGCTATACTCCGCTAATTTCATCTCGACACACTTTTGTTATGAGTGATTTGTAGCAACTATCTGTCTTTTCTAACACGTTTATTGCAGCAATGTCTCGGATATAGACTGTCGTCAATACTCACATGCTCTTTTCCCAGGACTTTTAGTGGTGATACTTTGGACACATTATGTTGGAGTCTCACTTGGTTAACATTGTTACTAATTAGCAACCAACTACGGCTCGTAGAGGCGATTACATTACACAAACTCCTCCTGGTACATCCACATAGATATCGATATACTTGTTGACTATTCATATTGAGCTATTTATATTCACTTCTTTTATCCCTTTTTCACTCAGTTCGGTTTATTTAGTTCACTCTTGTTGTAGCAGAGCTCCCTGTACCGCTTCCTATCTGGAACAGGGGACAAACCGCAGCACTTCTGCCCACAGTCGCTATGGCTTGACTGGGGTCCTGGAACCACTCCCTCCTGGAGCCGAATGGGAAGTTCGCTCTATACACCCCCAGGCACTGGACAACACTCAGTCCTGGGAGCTCTAGTCCTTACAAGGACTTTCCCCATTGAATCCTCCACACTAGAACAATGATTACAGAATAGACCATTTCCCTCCCAGTAACCAGACGACCCATAGTGCTGGGAGTACAAGCTGGAATACTTTAGATGGCAGCCATAATTGGCTTTATATGCAGGTCCCCATGTAAGGGGCACTCCCACTGGACCTGAGAGTAGACTACAGTAAAAACATTCACACGATTACATTGTCTCTCAGGTCCAGGACACTCCCATACAAAATCAGTTAATCCTTCCTCTGTGCCTGTGAGATAATTGGATCAGGAACTGTACTAATCTAATCCAATTATCTCCAAACACAGAAAAAAAACATACTTTTTCCAAACACTCCAAAAGTACCATAACAATACATAAAAAACACACAAAAGTTACAACTTCTGATAGCCCTGATCTGGGTGACTAACATATCCAAAAATCACCCAGATCAGTTCAGAGTTTCAGGAATTTCCTGGAAGTCATTTGTTTGACCGACCGCACACATGGTCCCATGCCCAAAACAGTTCCAGCGAATCAGGGTTTGCGGTTGGTCTAGTTCGGTAGTTTAAAAATGAACAAACTACCGAACATAGTCAATAGTCTTACCCTGGAGCTTGTTCCCCTTGTTCGAAGGAACGTTTCCACATAAGGCGATCATGGAAGTCTAGTGGTGTTCGGGAGTTTCAGTATCCGAAAATAGTTCCACGAACTCGATGACCAAACACCACTGCCTGCGTTCATGTGAACAAGATGGCCGCCACCTCGCGGTCGTCCATAGGAATTGCGGCCACCCAGACAAACACTAAGAACACTGAGGTGTAAATTATTACAAAGTAGCAATTATGCTTAACCAGCTCCAGGGTGGCCTCCAGTTCGTGCAGGTGTTCGATTCCCAAACCATATAGTCCAAATTCACGAACGGAGACTTTTATATCACATTTTACAAGGTCCATAGTCTGTGTGTAGGAGGCTGGCAAGCAGGCTCCTCCAGGAACTCATGGCAAACTCACTTGAAAAGGGGATTTTGACACACTTTATTTTCTATTTTTTACATAATAAAAGTTAAGTTTTAAGCGATATCTTACCTACTCTACTATGACTTTAAGGGACTTCACGTAATTAAAATACCTAATGATCTTTACATCCCACTGGAAGGTCTTACTTAATGTGCCTTACTTACTAGTTAATTATTTATCGTTGTTATCTATTATTGATATCTCTTATTGATATTTCCTCCTGAGCTCTTTTGTGAGTGCTCTACAACCAACGCAGGGGACATGTGGCCCAGACAGAATACTGTAACACAGATCCAGAGGATTTATTTGGAACTTTTCACAGATTTTATAAGATGCATGGAGACAAAAGCAAATCAGCTGCAATGCTCCATATCATATCAGTCATTGCAAGTGACTGAGATGACATCCAGTATGAGCCTCACGCCCGGCCATGATAAAGGTATAGATTGGATAAAGGAGTAATGATAAACTTCTAACGTAACATAGTGAGTACAGAGTCAGATAGAATGTGTTAGAACTTTATTGCAATGACATACCCCCCCAACATCAGTGTTCTGTGAAATAGGACACTGATGGCTGATGTAAAAGGAGGTGAGCCAGTGTCACTGCCCATGCCAGGCTTCCTGCCAATCAGACAGGCCAGCACACTAAGGGTGGACCATATAGGGAGCACTGTATTTAACATTAGTGTGCCCTGAGCACAGTGCTCTCTCATTGAATGATGCACTTGCGCTACACTTTATGGGGACATTCGCTGGTGTCCCTAAAAGCAAGACACCAGGGAACAACCTCAGAATAGTTGGGCAGGACTGTCTTGGTGTAATTGGGAATGTTGGGAGGCCTGCAATAATCTAAGTTGTTTTAAAGGAACACCAAAACAGCTTTAGCTTAATGAAGCAAGTGTATAAATCATGCACCTGCAATCTAAATTCTCTGACATTTAGGAGTTAAATCACTTTGTTTCTGGTTATGCAGCCCTAGCCACACCTCCCCTGGATGTGAATCATACAGCCTCCATGAAAATGATTTCATTTTAAATCAGATCTTACAGCACAGTATGTTTACTTTAGAAGTACATGTATTCTGCTCTGTTACTTAAACTTAATCATGTTAGTGAAGATTTCCTATGTCAGGAATTTTCCTTTATGTCATGCCATGGACTTCTAAGCAATTTGCAACTCTCTGTATTTCTCCTTGTCCGCAAACCATATGGCAAAGAGCCACAATGAACAAGATAAGGCAAAGTAAGGTTCAAAGTGACTTAACAGTGACTTAACATTATAGATCTACAATATAAAAACTAATAATATTGTGATACTGTATATCAATATGTATATGTGCATAATAGGTTGAAATCACAAGAAGGATAAAAACTAGGATAAATAATATAAAAACAGACAATAAAAATTAATACAATACCAGGACCTACGCGTTTCATCCTATAATGACTTCCTTAGGACCTCCTGGTATGTAAAGCTACACAAATGTAATCATAGCAGCAATATAAAATCAAGTAATCAAAAACAAAAATCAAGTAATCAAAAACAAAAGCAGTGTAATCCCCCTTTCCCCGAGTCCATCTTTTAAATGAGCGATATGCTTCTCATTGGTGGTCCAATGGGCATTGTGTGATTGTCCCAGCTGTCCATAATTGGATTTCCTGGTCTTTATTGGTCACTTCCGGTTTTTGGCTGTGTGAATGAGTCATTTCCGGTGCGGCGGCTTTGATTGGCTTTACTTAGTGACGTGTGTGTTCCATTTTACAGACTGATTGCGTTCCACCTAAATCTCATGTACAAAATGTTATTGATGGTGGCCTCTACGGTTCAGATATCTTGGGAAGCAAAGAAAGGAAAATGGAGCTTTATAATGCCCACATGTTAGCTAAAACTAGCAAGAGAGATATCTATTGGAAATGCTTCACACATAGAAATGGCATAAATGGCTATATTCTTAGTATGGACACTACATAGATTTAATTGCAGTTAGAAGAACTTGCTTAGGCATTTAAAAAGAAAAAATACTTAAAATTACTGAATCATATTCCCACAACCCAAAAGTGGAAGAAAAATGAATATGCTCTAGATCCATAAGTAAAGTGCAACAAATATCTCACCCATTGGAATTACAACACATACAAGAAAAAAACGAATGGAAGTACTGCACACATGCATAGGGATCCTATAACCATAAAGATAAAATAGTATGAAAAAAATAAATAAATATGTAAAAATATGTAAATATAAAAAAATAAGAATAAATATAAATATAAATATGGGATTAAAATTAAATACAAATAAAAATACAGAATAAATAAAATAAAAATTAAATAAAAAAAATATAAAATAAAAAATGGAAATAAATATGAATAAATACAAATAAAAATAAATAGGAAAATAAAAATAAATATAAAAATAAAAATGAGAATGAATGTAAAAAATAATAATGAACAAAACACACTGCACACTCTATATAGTCTGACAATGTGGATCCTAAATAAAGACACTCGTGCAAATAAATAAAAACAAAAATAATAAGAGTTATATATACACAGGTTGAGTGATTCTTGTCAGCTATAGTATATATGTAGTTGGATAACTATAGCTTGCTCAGTTATTTATAAATATAGGCAAAGTGTATTATTCCCAAAAAATCAAGAACAGCAGTTGGCTGTAGGCTCTTGCATGCAATCATCAGCAGGAGTATGTTCAAACAAGTGTTCACTAACACCATACAAAATCAGTGGGTGGTGAAGACAAACATTATAGATCTACAATATAAAAACTAATAATATTGTGATACTGTATATCAATATGTATGTGTTTATATATACAGATACATAGCTATATTAAGCTCTCAATAAAATATTATCTACATCCCTAATTAGATATATTAATCCAAAGGATATATAATATATACATGTTAGGGGTTATTGAAGTCACCCATGGTAAAGGCCTCACCAACAGGTATAGGTGGGAGGTTTATATTTATCACTAAAAAATCCAGTACAGTAAGATAGTATAACAGACATAGATTTGAATCTATGTATATTCTTCACAGTACAGCTTTGAATCTATGGATATTCCTCACAGTGCAGCTTTGAATCTATAGATATTCCTCACAGTGCAGCTTTGAATCTATGGATATTCCTCACAGTGCAGCTTTAAATCTATGGATATTCTTCACAGTGCAGCTTTGAATCTATGGATATTTCTCACAGTGCAGCTTTGACTCTATGGATATTCCTCACAGTGCAGCTTTGAATCTATGGATATTCCTCACAGTGCAGCTTTGAATCTATAGATATTCCTCACAGTGCAGCATTGAATCTATGGATATTCCTCACAGTGCAGCTTTGAATCTATGGATATTCTTCACAGTGCAGCTTTGAATCTATGGATATTTCTCACAGTGCAGCTTTGACTCTATGGATATTCCTCACAGTGCAGCTTTGAATCTATGGATATTCTTCACAATGCAGCTTTGAATCTATGGATATTCCTCACAGTGCAGCTTTAAATCTATGGATATTCCTCACAGTGCAGCTTTGAATCTATGGATATTCTTCACAGTGCAGCTTTGAATCTATGGATATTCCTCACAGTGCAGCTTTGAATCTATGGGTATTCCTCACAGTGCAGCTTTGAATCTATGGGTATTCCTCACAGTGCAGCTTTGAATCTATGGATATTCCTCACAGTGCAGCTTTGAATCTATGGATATTCCTCACAGTGCAGCTTTGAATCTATGGATATTCTTCACAGTGCAGCTTTGAATCTATGGATATTCCTCACAGTGCAGCTTTGAATCTATGGATATTCCTCACAGTGCAGCTTTGAATCTATGGATATTCCTCACAGTGCAGCTTTGAATCTATGGATATTCTTCACAGTGCAGCTTTGAATCTATGGATATTCCTCACAGTGCAGCTTTGAATCTATGGGTATTCCTCACAGTGCAGCTTTGAATCTATGGGTATTCCTCACAGTGCAGCTTTGAATCTATGGATATTCTTCACAGTGCAGCTTTGAATCTATGGATATTCCTCACAGTGCAGCTTTGAATCTATGGGTATTCCTCACAGTGCAGCTTTGAATCTATGGGTATTCCTCACAGTGCAGCTTTGAATCTATGGATATTCCTCACAGTGCAGCTTTGAATCTATGGATATTCCTCACAGTGCAGCTTCGAATCTATGGATATTCCTCACAGTGCAGCTTCGAATCTATGGATATTCCTCACAGTGCAGCTTTCAATCTATGGATATTCCTCACAGTGCAGCTTTGAATCTATGGATATTCCTCACAGTGCAGCTTTGAATCTATGGATATTCCTCACAGTGCAGCTTTGAATCTATGGATATTCCTCACAGTGCAGCTTTGAATCTATGGATATTCCTCACAGTGCAGCTTTGAATCTATGGATATTCTTCACAGTGCAGCTTTGAATCTATGGATATTCCTCACAGTGCAGCTTTGAATCTATGGGTATTCCTCACAGTGCAGCTTTGAATCTATGGGTATTCCTCACAGTGCAGCTTTGAATCTATGGATATTCCTCACAGTGCAGCTTTGAATCTATGGGTATTCCTCACAGTGCAGCTTTGAATCTATGGGTATTCCTCACAGTGCAGCTTTGAATCTATGGATATTCCTCACAGTGCAGCTTTGAATCTATGGGTATTCCTCACAGTGCAGCTTTGAATCTATGGATATTCCTCACAGTGCAGCTTTGAATCTATGGATATTCCTCACAGTGCAGCTTTGAATCTATGGATATTCCTCACAGTGCAGCTTTGAATCTATGGGTATTCCTCACAGTGCAGCTTTGAATCTATGGATATTCCTCACAGTGCAGCTTTGAATCTATGGGTATTCCTCACAGTGCAGCTTTGAATCTATGGGTATTCCTCACAGTGCAGCTTTGAATCTATGGATATTCCTCACAGTGCAGCTTTGAATCTATGGGTATTCCTCACAGTGCAGCTTTGAATCTATGGATATTCCTCACAGTGCAGCTTTGAATCTATGGGTATTCCTCACAGTGCAGCTTTGAATCTATGGATATTCCTCACAGTGCAGCTTTGAATCTATGGATATTCCTCAAAGTGCAGCTTTGAATCTATGGATATTCCTCACAGTGCAGCTTTGAATCTATGGATATTCTTCACAGTGCAGCTTTGAATCTATGGATATTCCTCACAGTGCAGCTTTGAATCTATGGATATTCCTCACAGTGCAGCTTTGAATCTATGGATATTCCTCACAGTGCAGCTTTGAATCTATGGATATTCTTCACAGTGCAGCTTTGAATCTATGGATATTCCTCACAGTGCAGCTTTGAATCTATGGGTATTCCTCACAGTGCAGCTTTGAATCTATAGATATTCCTCACAGTGCAGCTTTGAATCTATAGATATTCCTCACAGTGCAGCTTTGAATCTATGGATATTCCTCACAGTGCAGCTTTGAATCTATGGATATTCCTCACAGTGCAGCTTTGAATCTATGGATATTCCTCACAGTGCAGCTTTAAATCTATGGATATTCCTCACAGTGCAGCTTTGAATCTATGGATATTTCTCACAGTGCAGCTTTGAATCTATGGATATTCCTCACAGTGCAGCTTTGAATCTATGGATATTCCTCACAGTGCAGCTTTGAATCTATGGATATTCCTCACAGTGCAGCTTTGAATCTATGGATATTCCTCACAGTGCAGCTTTGAATCTATGGATATTCCTCACAGTGCAGCTTTGAATCTATGGATATTCCTCACAGTGCAGCTTTGAATCTATGGATATTCCTCACAGTGCAGCTTTGAATCTATGGATATTCCTCACAGTGCAGCTTTGAATCTATGGATATTCCTCACAGTGCAGCTTTGAATCTATGGATATTCGTCACAGTGCAGCTTTGAATCTATGGATATTCCTCACAGTGCAGCTTTGAATCTATGGATATTCTTCACAGTGCAGCTTTGAATCTATGGATATTCCTCACAGTGCAGCTTTGAATCTATGGGTATTCCTCACAGTGCAGCTTTGAATCTATGGATATTCCTCACAGTGCAGCTTTGAATCTATGGGTATTCCTCACAGTGCAGCTTTGAATCTATGGGTATTCCTCACAGTGCAGCTTTGAATCTATGGATATTCCTCACAGTGCAGCATTGAATCTATGGATATTCCTCACAGTGCAGCTTTGAATCTATGGATATTCCTCACAGTGCAGCTTTGAATCTATGGATATTCCTCACAGTGCAGCTTTGAATCTATGGATATTCCTCACAGTGCAGCTTTGAATCTATGGATATTCCTCACAGTGCAGCTTTGAATCTATGGATATTCCTCACAGTGCAGCTTTGAATCTATGGATATTCCTCACAGTGCAGCTTTGAATCTATGGATATTCCTCACAGTGCAGCTTTGAATCTATGGATATTCCTCACAGTGCAGCTTTGAATCTATGGATATTCCTCACAGTGCAGCTTTGAATCTATGGATATTCCTCACAGTGCAGCTTTGAATCTATGGGTATTCCTCACAGTGCAGCTTTGAATCTATGGATATTCCTCACAGTGCAGCTTTGAATCTATGGATATTCCTCACAGTGCAGCTTTGAATCTATGGATATTCCTCACAGTGCAGCTTTGAATCTATGGATATTCCTCACAGTGCAGCTTTGAATCTATGGGTATTCCTCACAGTGCAGCTTTGAATCTATGGATATTCCTCACAGTGCAGCTTTGAATCTATGGATATTCCTCACAGTGCAGCTTTGAATCTATGGATATTCCTCACAGTGCAGCTTTGAATCTATGGATATTCCTCACAGTGCAGCTTTGAATCTATGGATATTCCTCACAGTGCAGCTTTGAATCTATGGATATTCCTCACAGTGCAGCTTTGAATCTATGGATATTCCTCACAGTGCAGCTTTGAATCTATGGATATTCCTCACAGTGCAGCTTTGAATCTATGGATATTCCTCACAGTGCAGCTTTGAATCTATGGATATTCCTCACAGTGCAGCTTTGAATCTATGGATATTCCTCACAGTGCAGCTTTGAATCTATGGATATTCCTCACAGTGCAGCTTTGAATCTATGGATATTCCTCACAGTGCAGCTTTGAATCTATGGATATTCCTCACAGTGCAGCTTTGAATCTATGGGTATTCCTCACAGTGCAGCTTTGAATCTATGGATATTCCTCACAGTGCAGCTTTGAATCTATGGATATTCCTCACAGTGCAGCTTTGAATCTATGGATATTCCTCACAGTGCAGCTTTGAATCTATGGATATTCCTCACAGTGCAGCTTTGAATCTATGGGTATTCCTCACAGTGCAGCTTTGAATCTATGGATATTCCTCACAGTGCAGCTTTGAATCTATGGATATTCCTCACAGTGCAGCTTTGAATCTATGGATATTCCTCACAGTGCAGCTTTGAATCTATGGATATTCCTCACAGTGCAGCTTTGAATCTATGGATATTCCTCACAGTGCAGCTTTGAATCTATGGGTATTCCTCACAGTGCAGCTTTGAATCTATGGATATTCCTCACAGTGCAGCTTTGAATCTATGGATATTCCTCACAGTGCAGCTTTGAATCTATGGATATTCCTCACAGTGCAGCTTTGAATCTATGGATATTCCTCACAGTGCAGCTTTGAATCTATGGATATTCCTCACAGTGCAGCTTTGAATCTATGGATATTCCTCACAGTGCAGCTTTGAATCTATGGATATTCCTCACAGTGCAGCTTTGAATCTATGGATATTCCTCACAGTGCAGCTTTGAATCTATGGATATTTCTCACAGTGCAGCTTTGAATCAGCCACAGCACGCTACATTAATTACCATCAGATCGCATTTTGAAACAATGTAACCTATGATTAAAATATAATGACTGTTGCAATTAAGGTTTCAGAAATTCCAATACTGCAGTGCTGTGATGAAAAACCTAAAGTAGGTGTACGTGGGGGATATGTTTCAGCGGTATATATAGGAGGGAGGTTAATACAAAAAAAAGTGATTTATGGATTTATGGCAAAAAAAAAATGGGGATGACAGCATGCGTGTTATATATCCATTTATGTTATGACACCTTGTGATAAGGCTTTTTTCCACAAGTTTTTTTTAAAAGCTCACTAAATAGTTTAGTTGGATTGTTAATAAGCTCTACGTATGTTTTTGTATCTCCCAAAATATTAAATGCCTCTTTTTTATACAATTCTGTAGTCATAATGATTGTCCCTCCTCCTTTCCTCTCAGTTTGCCACATTTTTTAGACAGAGTCATTCTTCTCTTGTCATATTCATTTTTTAATTAGTCGCGTTATGACTACAGAATTTTATAAAACAGAGGCATATAATATTTTGGGAGATACAAATATATATGTAGAGCGTGTTAACAATCAGACTAAGCTATTTAATGAGCTTTTTAAAAAAAACTTGTAGAAAACTTGTGGAAAACGCCTTATCACAAGGTGTCATCTAAAAATTACAAATGTATATATAACACGCATCCTGTCACCCCCATTTTTTAATTTTTGCCAAAAATCCATAAATCACTCACTTCCCCACCTGGATGCCCCGTTATGAGTGGAATTAACTCTATCACATCAGGTATTTCAGCTTTTAGATTCTTTTTTATAGACTTATGCACATCATGCTACCTCATACATCAAAGATACAAACGCTATTTAGAAAGAGCTTGAAAACATAGAATGAAAAGAATATAGTTGGGCTACCCTAGATGTCACCTCCCTGTATACAATTATAAAACATAATCTGTTGACGGAGGCAGTAGCATATTATCTACTAAACGCTATAAATATTTCCAAATCATTAAAAGATTTAATTTTGCAGGCCATCAGTTTCATTCTGGAACACAACTATTTTATGTTTGATGATAGGTTCTTTTTACAACTTACAGGGAGCACCATGGGGACCAGGATCGCCTCCAGTTATGCCAATGTCTACATGAGAAGGTGGGAGGAGCTCACAGTGTGGTCCGGGCATGTCTGGGGACGAGACCTGGCCCTCTAGTGGCGTTATATAGATGATATTCTTATTGTTTGGCGTAGCTTTGAAAATTTATTTTCCAGTTTTGTTGATTTTCTAAATCAAAATTCATTTAATCTTAAATTTACATCAGAATGGAATAAGGAAAAAAATAACTTTTTGGATGTGACCCTTTCCAACAGTGGACCTGCTGTGATTTAAAAATTGTTTCTTTAAAAAAAACAGATGGAAACAGCTTTGTCCATAGACGAAGTTGCCACTACGATCCGTGGCTCAGAGGTATCGCCAAAAGCCAGTTTATAAGGGTTCACTGAAACTGTTCCAAACTTGAAGAGTTTCAAAGCCAAGCAAATGTGGTAAAAAATGAACTTTTCTTCAAAGGATATGACAAAAATCATTTCGAGAAGGAATTAAAAAAGATTTCTAAAATCAATAGAGGCAACTTGCTTCAGGGCAAACCAAACAA
Source organism: Pelobates fuscus (assembly GCF_036172605.1). Lineage (NCBI taxonomy): Eukaryota > Metazoa > Chordata > Amphibia > Anura > Pelobatidae > Pelobates > Pelobates fuscus. Next base: position 11,533,847 of record NC_086325.1, read on the forward strand.
AAAGGATTTCAAAGATAAAAAAGCCATAAATAAGTTTGACCATGCTTTTATTACAAAATACAGAACTGACCACTTCAAAATTAAGAGAGCAATATCAAAATACTGGTCCATAATACGAGAAGATAGTATCTTGGGACCTTCCCTTCCCGAGCACCCTTCAATAATAAAAAAATAAATAAAAAAAATGTAAAAATAACCTGGCCCCTAGTTATAGTATAAAACATATCAGAAAGAACTTAAAAAAAAAAAAATAAAAGCATGGGCTTCAGATGGTCTTTGGCATGCAAAGCATGCAGAATTATAGGAAATAAGAGAGGTATTCAAAAGAATTTTGTCAGCACAACTACACAGAGAAAATATCTGATTAGAGATACTATTGGTTGGCACACGGACTATGTAGTCTACTTACTGCAGTGTCCATGTGGCAAACAGTACATTTGGAAGACAAAAAAGAAGGTTAAAATAATATTAGAAAAAAAATGATTAATCACTCAGTCCCAGTTCACTGTAATAACTGCCCTTATTTTAGTTTCAATAAATTTGTATGTTTAGGTATTGAACACATTGAACCTCACTAGTGAGGTGGGAATAGGGACGAGAAATTGGCACAGTGTGAGACCTTCTGGATCCATCAGCTGGGTACTTTAGCGCCCAAAGGTCTCAATGCTGAAGTAGATATCATTTGTTTTCTTTAATGTAAAAGGACTTTTAGTCACCGTTCATATGGATTCTGTTATAGTTTTTTGTAGTTAGCTTTTTGTTGTTATTTTTTTCTAAAATGGGCTGCATCGATTTTATTGTTATTCCATTTTTATTATAATTGCACATTTATCTTTATTTTTCATTTATTTTTATATTTATATATTTTTAAATTGATATATATATATATATATATATATTTATTTTCATTTATTATTTCTTTTTCTTTTTTTATATTTTTTATTATGTATTATGTATTTCTCATTTTTAATTTTCATGATTTATTTTTTTTCTATTAAATTCTATTTTTATATTTATATTCATTTAAATTGTTATTTTTATTTTCGTATTTATTTTTATTTGTATTTATTCATATTTTTTCATTTTCATTTTTTTAAAATTATTTTTATTTCATTTTTATTTTATGTATTTTGTATTTTTATTTGTATTTAATTTTAATTCCATATTCATATTTATATTTATTCTTATTTTTTAATTTCCTATTCTTACATATTTTTACATTTTTTTTTCATACTATATATCATCTTTATGGTTATGTTGTAGCACCCCTGTGCATGTGTGCAGTACTTCCATTCATTTTTCCTTGTATGTATTGTAATTCCAGTGAGTGAGATATTTGTTGCACTTTTCTTATGGATCTATAGCATATTCCCATATTTCTTCTACGTTTCCACTTTCTTTTCTTTTTAAATGCCTAAGTAAGTTCTTCTTACTACAATTAAAAATGTGTAGTGTCCATATATGCCATTTCTATGTGTGGAGCATTTCCAATAGATTTCTCTCTTGTTAGTTTTAGCTAACATATGGGCATTCTAAAGCTCAGTTTTCCTTTCTTTGCTTTCCAAGACATCTGAACCGTATAGGCCACCATCAATAACATTTTGTCAGAGACACCTATCCAAGCCGCTGCACTGGAAGTAACACATTCACACAACCGAAAACCGGGAAATTCAATTATGTACAGCTGGGACACTCACACAATGCCCATTGGACCACCAATGAGAAGAATATCGCTCATATAAAAGATGAACTCGGGGAAAGGGGGATTATACTGCTTTTGTTTTGCCTTGATTACTTGATGTTATATTGCTGCTACCATTACATTTGTGTAGCTTTCCATACCAGGAGGTTCTAAGGAAGTCCTTATAGGACAAAATGCGTAGGACCTGGTATTATATTAATTTTTATTGTCTGTTTTTATATTATTTAATAATAAAGCAGACTATTTTTTATACCTATCCTGAGTCCAGTTCCAGTATCATTGGAGGTCAGGGGAGGCACCCTTGGGAGAACTATTTTCATCCTTCTTGTGAGTTCAACGTATTATGTGCACATACATATTGATATACAGTATCACACTATTATTTGTTTTTATATTGTAGATCTACAGCTGTATTCTCCATACTTTTTGTATCTACTAATCATCAGCAGGAGATAGAAAAGTTCTAAACTAAACACACTATGCTGTAAGGGAAGCAAAAATCTTTAGACTCTCTTTCCAGAAGTAAGTAGGTAGGCTGTGTAGTGCTTATAGCATAGGAAAGCAACCCTCGGCACTCCAGATGTGGTGGGCTACATCAACCATAATGCTCGTACATTCATGATGCTAGCAAAGCATCAGGGGAGATGTAGTCCACAACATCTGGAGTCCCAAAGGTTGCCTAAACCTGGCTTAGAGTATTCCTTTAAACACAAGTAGATGTAGTGCCACACAAATGTAACTGAACCAAGAAAAGAACGCATATAGCAATTTGAGTGTTTTTTTTCTTGTTTTATATTTTTACATTAATTACTTTTGAATAAAAGTACTTTTTTATTGGACCAACCTTTGCTGCTATTCTGCTTGAACTACCGCATCCATGGTGAGGATTGTACCACCTAGGCCTGAGGGATAGAGCAGTCAACATCTTCTCCATCAGTCTAATTGCATTCTGTGCCTTACGGTGCAAACATTTTAGTTTTTCTTTTTTCTCCTATATTTCGAGAGAAAAATCCATAATCTATACCTACAAGTGGGCACTACACTATAATATCCTAAGACCATATCTGCAGAGCTGCTTATGTTTCCACGATTTGAGTGACTGCAACTACCAGAAACCACACTATATCCTTAGGCGTTCAAGTTGGAGCTACAATTTTAGCTCCAGGAAATTGTGAGTGTATTTTGTGACAGATCCATCTGTCCTAATGTTATAATGCTGGTTCGTCTATTTCTTTCATACATTCGTGGAATTACCTGCCCGTACGTCCCTGTTCGTTTATTTTTAAATACCGAATAAAACTACCAAACGGCCGGCCACCCAGAAGAGAAGTGTGCTGCTGGTTAACCTATTGGCCTCAATTAGAACATTGTGGTTAACCGCAGACACCTCTTAATTGAACTGTATGCTGGGTGGTCCTCGTTCGTATGTCGACCACGAGGCGGTGGCCATTTTAAAACATACGAATGAACAGCGGTGTTCGACGATGAACTTATGGAACTAAAAACTGACACTTTTCCTACCGAACACCGCTGAAACTGCCGACCTCCCTTCTCAGCATCGGACATACGAACACCGGTCCATTCGGGACTTTGGATTATACGAATGGACGTAACCCAGATATCCATCCCATGGAGTCATTTGTATACAGAAAGAACAGTGTGAAAGACTTTGACTCCATGGCGATTGGACTGTGTGCATTGGGTCTGAGTGCTATTTGGTATTAATATGCGCTCAGATCTAGGCTGTCTGGGGATACGTGATACGAATGTAATACATTCGGTAGTTTTGCCTTTATGTATTTTTATGTATTTTATTATCCCATGTAAAATGGCGGTTTGCCTCTATCCCTGGAGATAATCGGATTTCTTCCCAATTATCTCCAGGATACAGAGGAGGGGTCACTTGTACAAAGGGGAGGGCTGATGTCTGAGCCACTGTGATTGGCTAATGTATCATACTTGTCCCAGTCTTCCATCTGGTCTCCTAGGGGAGTGTCCACCAGGTGGGAGACCTGCATAAATACCGGGCAGATAGCCCTCATTAAAGCCAGTTCTTGTTTTACCCTCAATACGGAGCTTGGTCTCGTGATTGGGGGGATTTACTACACGTGGCTAGAGACTGATCTTTGGAAACGTAAGCTGCTTGGATGTTATATTGGTTCGTCTGTTAACCGCGATTCAGGAGATTACCGTTCGGGAGTTGGAGTATTACTAAGTATACTGTTCGGGAGATAGACGCATTTCCCTGGTTCCAATTCGGGAGTTTGAGGTCTAATGTGGTCGTGCCTGCATGTCTGAAAGGGGGCAACTCTACTAAACGGCGATTTCACTCTGTTATGCCGGGAGTGTCTTAACATATTTCTCTTGTTTTAATCTATTTATTTGGACAGCGACATACTACACTATATATTTTCCCTTTTTTGTTTTTGTCCCTGCTTTTATATATATTTTTAAGGACACTTTAGATGCTGCCCCACTCCTTGTACTTTCATCTGTTTGTGGACGGGACGAGAGACCACGGCTCCGGTGATTTAGCTGCCGTTTGGACTATTCCGGTTATAGCACTGAATACCCCTTAGCTTTTTCGACAGCAATGAACAAGCATGTTTGTTTTCATTTGTGTTTTGGAATTCCCTCATGACACCAAGAAAAGAGATAGCTGGTGGTAAAAAAAAATATAATTGAAGGAACAGTCACTAAATATCAATTTTATTCACAGATCAAGTGAAAAAAAGAGAGTGCAGTAAAAAAAAAGTAAAATAAAAATATGTATATATTTATATAACTATATATATATTACATTTTTGATAAATATATAATATATAAATAAGCAAAGCTCTTTTTATTTTACTGCTCCTCCTCTTTTTCCTACTATTGGTTACTTTTTATCAATCGATCTGTTAACCAAACGGCAGCATAATGCACCAATGGATGTTTTGTAAATATATACATAGTATTTATATTATGCATATATTACGCAGGACATTGATAGGCCCAATTCTGCGCCTTCTTGGTTCGTCTGATTCATTTTATTGAATCCTTTTCATCAACTAAATTCGAACTAGCCAAATCTTCACATGACCAAAATTCAGCCAGTCTAAAAAAAAATTTCAACAAATTGCTTCAATTAAAACATTTTTTTTGCTGAAAATAAGTTTAATATTTGTACAGCTGTATGAGTGGAATGCAACATAAAGTCATTTTACAATAATAATTACTGTTATTAATTAAACCAAAGTTTTTAAAAAGCTTTACAAAGGCAACAAAACACATTTGAATGTGGGAAGGTGTTTGATTTCTGTGTTTAATGATGTGATGTCCACATTAAAATATTCACATGGCAGCTGGTGCTCATTGTGAACTATGGGCTAATGACTGAAATAATAAGACAAGAATCAAAGGAATAACATATTCAACTTGCAGAAAGAGCAAAAAAGGAAAGGAAGAGGTTATACAATATTTTAAGTAGACATTTCTTTTCAATATGGTGTGTTTCTTATCCAGTAATCATATTATTGATGATTAATGAGTCCATCTAGGGATGTGAGCGAGGCACAGCATACATTTGATAGAGGTTAGGTCTTGAAGCGTTGCTTCCTGGCTCTGGAGTTATTTCAATGTCCTTTTTGTCCACTGTTGGCTTTAAGGTGAACTTCTGCAAGATGGTAGTGAGGAACAGAAAGATTTCCATACGAGCCAAACCCTCCCCTGCACACACACGTTTACCTGGAGGGTGAATTATGGAAAGATATGCACTGAATGTAGCTTCAACAAAATGTTAACACAAAATGTAGAAAGATTGATGTGTCATTTGGGTAACTCGATAAAATATAATTAAATCATAGCAAATGTTTTTATTTACAGTCTTTGAATTTTAAATATTCTAAAAAAACTTAAATCTTTTTAAACATCTGACATACTAACTAACACAAGAAAACAAACACACACATGAACTTGCAATGTAGAAACAAGCTTACTCACACGGTAGAATTCACTATAAAAATCTCAATAAGACTCTATAAACCTCAACTTTGATGTATTTACCTGCAGAAAATGGTATGAACGCTTCATTCTTTTTAAAGCAGCCATTTTCATCCAGAAAATGTCCAGGGTCGAATGATTTGGGGTTTTTGAAGTACTTGGGGTCCTTCAGGACAGAGGTCAGTATAGGGAAAACCATAGTACCCTGTAATTTAAATATAAAGATATATCTGTAAACACAAAGCAGTCAAATAAAAAATAATGGCGTGTTTTATATATTCCAACTTTTAACAAAATCAAATCAGTGTCCTAAAAACGTGATGGTCAACATTTCCTGTAAATTCCTTGAGCAGTGATGGGGAGTCTATGGCACACTTGCCATCACTGCTGTTTAGATGTTAAAAAGGTATTTTATTTTCTACACAAGACTGGCATAGATCATGTGACATGTTAGAGCCATCACTGACATCAAACACCATATTAAAAGGGGAGAAAGCACTGACCAGGTAGAGATAAACCATAAGTAGACCATAGTTATTGCAATGGTAGGTGAGAGAGCAGGGCAGGTGGCACTGGGAGTACAAGAATGTGGGTTAATATGGAAGAGTCTACTGGGACAAGAGATGCATTGATATGAAGGGTATGTTGGAAAGAGGAGTGAGTTAGAAACAGAAAGTGATACAATACAATAGTAAGTATTTAACCCATCCTGGAGATTTCTACATTGTGTAGTGTAACAATGCAGCGTTAAAATGAAAAATAACTTGGTTTGTAACTTAAAAAGTGTTGGCTGTTGTGCAAAATAGATGGTAAAATGGTTACTTCTAGGTTGTTCTAGATTGTGTCTACAAAATATGGAAATGTCCAAGGAGTGCAAATAGTTACGGAAGGCAGAAAGCGGTCAAATATTAGACAATAATGTATAAAGATATACGGAGGGTGTAAAACAGATCTATAAAAGCTTTATAAAAGCCGGAAATATTAGGAAACGGCAAAATATAGAAAGCATTTATACAAATCTTAATAGGTCCTAATTTTAGGATCTGCATGTATGAACAGCACAGTTACAATACACACAGTAAAAATTATACCAATACTAAGTACAAGAAATGTGGGTTAACACTATTTGCAATGTTTTTAAAGGGTTTTTAAATCACTCATTTTATATGTTTGCCTTATGTGTGTGTGAGTGTTTGTGTCTGTCTATCTATCGATGGATCGATCTTTCTTTCTTTCTTTCTTTCTTTCTTTCTTCCTTTCTGTCTGTTCTAGATATCTAACCATCTCATTTACATATGGCTACAATATTTTACAATTGTTTTATTAATATCACTTCTATATCCTTGTAATATTATAAAGCACTGAGGAATAAGTTGGCGCTATAGAAATGGTAATAGTTTATTAATAATAATAATAATAATAATAATTACTCTAACTTTCCCTATGTTTATTACTTTCTATATATTACGTAAAGTCAGTGACCTTAGGAATGTCATATCCTCTGAAGGTCGTGTCTTTACTGGTTGCATGCGGTACTCCCAGAGGCACAATATCGCCAAATCTTTGGATTTCGTGGATCACAGCCTCTGTGTACGGCATCTCACTACGGTCCTCTACTGATGGAGCGCGATCATGGCCAATCACACGGTCTATCTCTTTGTGGATCCTTTCTGAAGGAAATAGACCAAAGACAATGTAATCACAGAAATATAAAACATACCCATAGGAAAGAACAACAAAAAAAAGACAACCACTAGATTTATTATTTGGATTCAAATATACTCTTCTTTAAATCACGACTGCTACCATGGTCCTTCCTAATGACACTGATCAGGGTTAGTGATGATAAGTTGCTCGATTCAAAAATAATGGATATAATTTCATGGTAAAAGAACTCTATATTCTATATTCTAAAAATAATCCAGAAATGTCAAGTTAGCTGATGGATGTGTTAATAATTATAAAATAAGCAGTTATTTGCATTATGTATATTCTGCTGTTTTATCAGAATCACCATGTATATGGCAAGTTTCTTAAAACTCAAACTTCTTCCGTTGTATTTTCCTTACTGCTTGCTTGTGTTTTGATCTCTCCATCTCTGTATAATTCATAAAAGTCTTTAAAATTATATCAATCTATCATGCTGTGAACAGGAAGCCTTGGTCCAATCAGCAAGACATTTTAATTTCAATTTCTGTAAAATGTTTGCTCACTCAGAGCTATAGAACATGTCTCTTGAAAGAGAGAAGACATGGGTCACACTATGGCCTAGCAGCTTGTTAAGAGAAATATAATCTAAACGCACTAATAGTGTGTACACTGAGCACTATCTGTACCCCTTTATAAAGGTTAACATATAAGAGTAATAATACCTTGTATCTCTGGATATTTAAGAAGTATCAGGAAGCCATATCTTAGTGTTAAGCTTGAGGTCTCAGTGCCAGCAAAGAATAAATCCATTATGGTAGACAATAAATTCTCATCATGGAATTCAGTATTGCGATTATTTTTCTCCTAGAACAGTATGTAAAATTATGATAAAGCTTCTTTTCCAATCATTTTCAGAGATACTAATTGTAGATTCTAGACGTTTTTAGAACTGAACAAGTCTTATATGACAGTGTCCTACCTGGTCCATCTTTATCAGAAAACAGTCTATGAAGTCCCGTGGGCAGTTTGTGTCCAGTGTCTCTCGGTGAGATTGTGCCAGATCTTTAAAATACCCTCTAAGTTTATTCAGAATTGTAAAAATGTTCTGGTGAGGTCCAGGAATCCATCTCCCCACATGTGGAAAAATGTTGAGCAGCTATAATAGAAAAAAAGAATACAAAACTCTAAGGAATAAAAATCAATAACTGTAGAGTACTTTTTAGGTATATTTGTCAAGATTAATTGAATACTATTTCCATAATATGTACCGATAGTCACATATGTTATCAGCCAAAAACTCACCTGACCAGAAGGAGAATTTACCAGTCTAACGATATCTCTAACATATGCCAAAAGTTTCTGAAATTTCTTGTCTTCGTAGTCATATCTTTCTCCAAATACAATAGATGCAATCACATTGGACACTGCTTGTCCCAGGAGAGTTATGGGATCTAAAGGAGTCTCTGTTATTAGAATTATAGGACATGTTATAAGATATACTGGGAATACAAGTACATAAAATGTATCAACTTTAAAAAATAAATGCAAAAAAAAACAATAGCTCAGAACACTCCATGCAAGAACAAGTTAAATACTCAAAGATTATGTTCGTCAATGAATAATGTAATTTTACTGCAAATTGAACACATTTCCAAGAGATTAAATAGACTGAGCAGTGCCTACTTTATTAAAGAAAATAAGTACATAATGATTGTAAAAGTGTGAATGGAACGTTTGGAAAAGAAATGCTCACCCACCAGCAATGATCATATACTATTAATTCCCTGGGATAAAAATAAGGCTATAACATATACACTGTTATATACTATATGCTATGCACCACACATCACCAAATCCTCCATTATGCAGATTTTATTATGTGATGTATAAAGTGCAACAAATTCTACAACATTCCACAGTAAAATATATAGTAGTTGATTGCGAGTAACATCGTGTGTGACTTGTCATAGATTAATCGATTAAAGTAATGTCATACACTGCTTGACGAGACCAATCTCGCCACTGTGCATTGGAGGAGCCTGGTTGCCCACCTGCTGCCATTAGACTATGGCCCCATGTTGAAATGCTTGATTTTCCCCTGCAAAGACACGAAAGCCGGGTTATTCGGTGCTTGCCCTGTTTGAGCGGTGATACTCCAGATAGCTATGCCATGGAGCCCATTCGTATAATCAAAGACTATGGGAAAGACTTTGGCTCCATGGCAATTGAACTGTATGTGTGTGATCTGAGCGCCATTTAGTAATAATGTGCGCTCAGATCTGAGCTATCTGGGGATATGTTGAATATACCTGTTTTATGCAATGGCTGCACAGTTACATATTTTTATTTATTTTATTGTCTTTTGCTGCCATGTGTTTAATGGAGTTTTGCCTCTGTCCTTGGAGATAATTGGATTACTTCCCAATTATCTCCAGGATAGAAGACTCTGTGGAACTGGTTTTGGGCAGAAAAGCCATGCTTCATTTGGTCACAAAGGACTACGATCTATCTTTTGAACCACTGGACCAATTTGTATGTTTTTGACGTATGTTTGTATTTGGAGTACGCTGATTCTGAAAATGTAACGTCAATTTTATGTTAATGTGATGCATACTTTTAAAGTTATGAATAATGTGGAAACACTGTATTTCTCTGCCTGTGATAATTACATTAACCCATTGTGTAAGGTAATTGTATCACAGGCAGAGGGGAGGATTTTGTGTGGGAGTGTCTGAGTGTATTGTACGTGTTTATTGGTTGTTTTCCAGAACCCTGTGGGTGGTACTAATGTGTGTATAAGAACAATAAACCCACAGCTCTGGCTATTCCCGCTTGACCCTCAAAACAGAGCCTTGTCTCGTTCTTGGGGGGATTTATTGTATGCTGTTCCAGTTCGACTGCTAGGAGTGTAAACCTATTCGTATGGTTTTTCCTATTTGGCTGTTTACGGCATTCATATGGTTTCCTGTTCGGCGGATTGGTGTCTACAGTAGCTGTGCCTGTTTCTCTGGAAGGGGAGATCTACTAAACGGCTTTTAACCCCTTTTTATGCCTGGGGGTGCCGTTACAATTGGTGGCAGCGGTGGGATCATTCCCACAGCCCAGAAGGACAGCTACAAGGAAACACCATTCCCTGGATTTACAAATTGAGGGCAACGCATGTCTGAGTAAAGCGACCCTGACAGCAGCAGGATGGAACCAGCAGTTTTATACAATGAGAGTGTCATGGACGATCGAGATGCAGTCCGCAAAGGCATCTGGTACCAGGCACTGGATAATATACAGCACCAGCGGGGCGAGGGACTCCCCAGTGAGGAGCAGCTACAGCAGACACAAGTGGCACTGCGGATGCCCCTCCTGGAAGAGTAGCCCCTGGAGGAGTGGATAAAGGAACTGGAGAACCGGGTATTGCAGGAGCTGTGGCTGGAAGATGCCTATGGAAGATGCCACTGTGCATTGGAGGAGCCTGGTTGCCCGCCTGCTGCCTTTAGACTATGGCCCCATGTTGAAATGCTTGATTTTCCCCTGCAAAGACACGAAAGCTTGGTCATTCGGTGCTTGCCCTGTTTGAGCGGTGATACCCCAGATAGCTATGCCATGGAGCCCATAGCTATGCCATGGAGCTCCATGGCAATTGAACTGTATGTGTGTGATCTGAGCGCCATTCAGTAATAATGTGCGCTCAGATCTGAGCTATCTGGGGATATGTTGAATGTACCTGTTTTATGCAATGGCTGCACAGTTATATATTTTTATGTATTTTATTGTCTTTTGCTGCCATGTGTTCAATGGAGTTTTGCCTCTGAAGGAGTCTATGGTGGTTATAGTGTCAGCTGGAGTGCTTGGAGCCCTCAGGAAGTGCTAGGAGCATCCTTTAACAGAGGTACCCATTCAGGGTGCCAGGTGATCCATTACATTGGTGGCAAGCGGTGGGATGGCGTCCTAGTGCGAGATAAAGGAGCTCAGAGACACCGTTCGTGGATTTACAAATTGAGGGCGATGCTAGTGTTCATACAGCATCCCTGTCTACAGAAAGATTTGGGAAATTGGGGTTCATGGACCCCTGGGCAGCACACACACCTGAGGAAGAGAATGAATTGGAATGGAGAGATAATGCCCGGAAAGAATTATGGTACGATGCCCTGGAGGAAGTCCAGTACGGCAGCAGCGCCTTCCTGGTGTCGCATACCAGTTGGAGGAACAAATGGCCTGGTGGATGCCGCTTCTGGGAGACCAACCCGGAGGGGAGTGGGTAAGACAACTTGAGTTCCTTGTGGAAAAGGAACTGAGCCTGGACGGCTCATACCGGGCACTGTGGTGGTGCACCGTCCAGCCAGAGACGTGGAGGGCAGAGGGCATCCAGCCGGAGGGGGAGAACTACACTAGCCCTGGCCTGTTGTGGAAGGCCTTAGCGGAAGATGTCGACTTCGGCAGTCCAGCAGAGTCACGGTACTGGGCTATCTTGCATTACCAGGGAGAGATGTTACAGGGCCCGAGATCTATTGGACTGGGAGAAGACCTCCGCCGTTTCGCTGCCATGGAACGAGAGCTGGAGATGGACTATGTGGAAGACCAGAGATGGAGAGTAGGAGGAATATTGCTTAGATTATGTTTCCAATATAGGTTTGCAGCTTCTACTGACCTTTATACTTCCTAAAGGCCTCAGAAAGACACTGAGCTTCCTCTTGGATTCTCTCCTCAACGCTTCTCTTCCCCATTCCAAAATTTCTCAATGTCATGAGAGCGAATCTCCGCATTGTCTTCCACCTTTCCCCATTGCTCATGATCACTCCTACAAACAACCACAAAGAGAAATGTACTGGATGCCACCATTTTTATCAAATAGTTATTACACTAAAAGCTTTGGAGAATATTAATCTATTAACCAGGAAGAATCAATGCATCATTTCCACCTCTCTGCATTACTCATAATGACTCCTAAAAAGGTCCAAATACACTTAAAAATGCCACGGACCCTTACCATTCTGCCCTTAAAATGTTCCTGATGGATTTCCCACGAATTTACAGTGTACATATGTATTTATTTATTTAATCACTAAACTAAGGTTTATTTACGCATTTTGAGGCGTCCAAGTCAGCACAAACATTGTTCTTTATAGTAAGATCAGTCAAGATATGCTATTCACTGCCAGGGAAAGTTGTAGTGGTAATTTTTTTTGCCACATTCAATATATGTACATAGGGTTAGAAGAATTAACACAATTAAATTGCTGATGTAAATATTAATGGAGAAACAATGTGCAGCCATTTTGTTTAGATTACAATTTGAAAGTATTGCGGTATAGGACTTCAGACCATTTAAATATAATACTTGGATTCTTACCATAATCTTTGAAGATAAAATCATTAAGGTCTGAGCTACCTCTGTCGCTAAATGCATCACTGTAATCAACGAGAGCTTCTTTCACCGCTTCATATCCAATAAGTATGACTACTTGTTTATTAGCCAGATAAATCGTGAACACGGGTCCATATTTCTCACTCAGCTTCAGAGAGATAGATAGATAAATCTTTAATTCCAAATGTGTGGGAATGAAACACAAACAGATACACAAAAACATATAGACAAAGACTCACACGCACACAAACATTACAGACACATACACTACAGACACATACATACGTGCTTCCTTTCATGCTACAGCCACAGTTCTTGACAGATTTCAACTCCCACAGCTCCAGTCTCTCTATCTTTTTTCTCTCTCTTTTTTTCCCTCTCCATTAGCAACATGTCAAAGAAAACCAAGACTCGCATTACCCAGCAGTCTTCCCAGAACATGAGTTACCGTTATGTAAGTTGTTATTTTGAAGAACTGTTTTACACAATTCCAAAAACCAAGAAACTCAGATTCTGTTATGGGTAACTTTGATATAAGATAGATTGATAGGTGGGTGGATATGGATGGGTTTGTGGGTGGGTGGGTGGATGGATGGGTAGGTAGGTGGGTGGGTGGGTAGGTGGGTTTGTGGATGGATAGTTTTATTTTCTAGGTGTACATTAAATAAAGCCTGAATGTTAAATTCACAGATTTAAACTCACACTATTCAATTTAAACGCAGTCTGTGAAATAAAAATGCAGATCTTGGCAATATTGATTCTAGGTAATTAAATGCACCAACACGTGAAGGAGATGGGTAGACTTCAAAATATTACATAATATAGGGAACATTGGAAAAAAAAATATTTAGAAAAAAGATTAAACATTCCATTCAACAATTGTATTAGGATTAATAAGGCATCTCTTTCTTATTATATATTCAGCAATCCCAGATAAATTAAAGGGGAACTGTCACTTGTCTGTCAATTACACCACTGAATACATTTTAAATATATTTTAAAGTTTTAGCAATGACATTGTGATCTGGTTCAGACAAGGCAAAGCCAGTGCAAACATTGTTTCATTTCTTCTGTTCTCTGTATGACTTCTCTCCGTTGACTAATAAAAACTAATGGAAAGGTGTAATTAGAAACAAAAAAATTTATATGGGCTGCAACATATAACTACAAGTGACCTAAATAGAGTGTAAGCTCAAAATCTGAACAAGTATATGTGCGCTCCTAAAAAGTAAAATAAAGAATAAACATAACACTTATAATACAAACGTATATTTAATAAGTAAAAAAGACCTTTATAATCAAGACATCTAAAAAACATATGCAATTATGACGAACTAGATCTGTTGCTAAAGGGTAAATAACCAATCAAAGTGGATACACAAATCCTGATAGAATAAAAAATGAAATAAAAAACCAGGATGAACACCTAACAGATACTCTGTCGAAAAAATGAAACAAAGTATCTGGAGGTGTGACCAATGCTAACAAATTAATTAATAAACAGGACATAGGTATCACACAAATATGAAAATAGTACCTTGCCTCGGTGGGGGCCCCCACCGAGGTATAGATGGGAAGGAATAACAGTGGCCACTAATTATAAAAAACCGCTGGAACGGCCGTTGCACCGCGGTCGGGATCTTCAAAAAAGACCGCGGTGTAGATGGAAAGCACTCCTCCAATGGGGCCAAGATATATTCTCTCACGCTGGGTATGTTGTGCTGCACTGCGGTCGGTATCTTCAAAAAAGACCGCAGTGTGAAGCAAATCAACTCCCGAGGAAACCGGCACACAGCTATAACTTCCCACAGCAACAGAGCAGGACGTCCCGAAATCAACTGCAACTCATCGACGCGTTTCGTCCCTCCCACGGGACTTTTTCAAGACAAGGGAGTTGCCGAAGATCAGAGTTTAAATAGCCATAGCCCAGCTCAGTAAAACTGGGCAGGAGGTAAGTTCTGGACTGGATCCACAATCAGCTTTGATAGTTAGCAATAGAGATAAGTACTAATAGGGTACTTATCATATATCACACTCCTATGTATATAGGAACTATTGCTATACAAATAAGTGTTGCACAAAAGAAAAAATATACAAAAATGAAAACAAACATATATATATAAAAATATATATGTAAACAACAAATACAAATTGATAAATAAATGAATAGGTAATAATATTGACAAATACATTAAAGTTAAGCCACCTAAAAAATGTTTTTAAATTATTAATCTTTACAATGAAAAGGGGAGGGGGGGGGGAAACAAATTATATATCAAATATCAAATAAAGAGTTAAACACACGACTAGACAGACTAACAAACGGACGGTAGTTTGTCCAGAAGGACCCAAAAACGGATCTCAAAAAATATATATATATAAGCATAGAGGTGCATAAAAATGTAAATGCTGTCACATGGTCCGCACTGGATAACCAAGATAAGTGCATGTACACAAATACAAACGTGTATACTAGTTAGACCCACAATACAATCTCGGATATGAATGCCATATTCACAATGATAAAGATTGTGTTGCTACATAAAATCTACCAATATACAGGGCTTAGAACAAATCCAGCTCCTCATTTAGGCCATTTGGTGTCATTGTATTTAGCTTAAAAATCCACATAGATTCGGACTTGATTAATTCCCTTTTCCTTAGTGCTCCATCCTGATGGGGGGGGATATGTGTCAGACCCAATAGCTTAATGCCCGATGGATTTTTCTCATGGTACATAGCAAAATGTCGGGCTACTGAGGACTTGGTATTGTTGCGAATTATAGCTGTCCTATGTTCGCGAAACCTGCATTTCAGGGGCCTGGTGGTTTGGCCCACATACTGCCGATTACACGGGCAAATCAAAAGGTAAACTACAAATGGAGTGTTGCAGGTAATTGCAGATTGCACAAACAATACCTCTGAGCTGTTAAAGGGGCTACAGCTAGAGACAAGATGACAGATAAAGCCACAGGTAAGGCACTTCGTACGACCACAGCGCTTATTGATAGGGCGCTCTTTTGTTGACTGCCGTTGACTGCCAGGTGTAAAGACATTATAACAATGCAAGACAGGCAATGAAGATTGGGGTGCCCAGTTGCAGGATAAAGAGGTGTACATTTCTACATTTTAATTTTCACATTTTTTTTCACAAATTCCTATTTAATAAACAAAGAAATAAATTAACAAAATATAAAATAATCTGGGGAATTACAGTTTCCCTTTGAGCAACCAGCAATTCAGAAAATCCTTTTTGAATAGTCTGTAAGAGAAATTAATTGTTGTTGTGACGGACATCACAATTTTTATTAGTGAAATAAAACTCACCTGAAGCAGGGACTGGGGCAATTCCTTGATGCTAATTTGGAGAATATTTCCCAACAGGGGCAGAGCTGTAGGTCCAGGGGGCAGATTTCCCTTCTTGATGTGGCTTCTCCACGAATTTAAGTAAAACAGAACTGTGATACAGACGATCAGAAGGAATGTTCCTACAAGTCCTAGATCCATTTTGACAATAACATGCTTGTGACTTGGTTTGAACTATGTCCTTGGTGTCATTTATATTTGTATTGCAGAACAGCATTGAATTACCTAATATTTCATGTGAACCTTGGAACGCTAGATATGAATGTCTGCTGACTTGGTAAACTGGAGGGTAAGGCTGAATATATGTTTAATAATGTGAAAGTTTTAAATTGGAATCCAGTCCATTCCATTGGCAATTAACATATGGATTAATTTTCTATAAGGTCCTGCTCTTGGTGAAGTTTTATCATTAAGGTCTTGTGTAATAAAAGTACCATTGGCCAGGCTGTAAAGAGCAATGTGAGATAAACATTGCACCCCCTACTATGCCGTCCTTGGGGACTCGGTCCTTCAACACCGGCGATCGCGGTGGGGGGACTCACCTGGAATCCCAGGGAGTCCCTCTGCTTCCATTCCGGCCCTCCTGGGCCATGTGATCGCGAGGTCATACATTGTATAAGTGTATTTTAATATTAATATAAATATAATTTTATATATAATATATTAATATCAAAATAAACGTACAATGATATCAATTAAATATATATACATAATTATAATTATATATATATATATATATATATATTTATATATAATATAAAAAAAAGAATACGTTAAAAATATAAATGTAATTACGTTCTAACTGTATTTTGGTATTAATATATATATATATATTGATATCAAAATACACGTAGAACGAAATAATATATATATATATATATATATATATATATATATATACATAAGTATATACGTATATATCACTATAGAAAAAACAAAAGGGAAGGCTGCTCTCCGGACTTTTAAAACATAAAAATGTATTCAATTATCATTAAAAACGACCAACGTTTCGGTCCCCGTTCGGGACCTTCCTCAGGGTCAAAAAATAGAACAGCAAAACAATGTTTTGCTGTTCTATTTTTTGACCCTGAGGAAGGTCCCGAACGGGGACCGAAACGTTGGTCGTTTTTAATGATAATTGAATACATTTTTATGCTTTAAAAGTCCGGAGAGCAGCCTTCCCTTCTGTTTTTTCTACATTACTTGGAGCTCTGGTGGTGCGCCCGGCATTGGACTGCCTTTCAAGCGTGAGTGCAGGGGATACATCTATTTTCTATATATCACTATATATATATACCTATATATAAATAAAAATAATTAGAAAATATGATATATATATATATATATATATATATACACACACACATATATATATATTGTGACAAGACCAATCTCGCCACATTGCATTGGAGGAGCCTGGTTGTCCACCTGCTGCCTTTGGACTATGGACCAGACTTTATGTGAATGTGTTAACCCAGATAGCTATGCCATGGAGCCCATTCGTGTAGTTAAAGACTTCGGCTCCATGGCAATTGAGCTGTGTGAATAGGGACTGAGCGCTATTCGGTAGTTTTGTGCGCTCAGATCCCAGCTATCTGGGGATATGTGAAATGTCTGTGTGTTATGTGTAAAAGGTGACTTTATGTATTTTAAAGTGTTTTACTGTCTTTGTGTCCCCTTGTGCATAATGGAGTCTGGTCTCTGTCCTGGGAGGTAATTTGATTACTTCTCCATTATCTCCAGGATAGAAGACTCTGAAACCGGTCTGGGCCAGATAGCCATGTGCCAGCCAGGCTCCAAAAGATACTTTTACTAACTTTTGAACCCCTGGTCTGATTCATGCCATTTTTTTAATATGTTGTTCCTCTGAATGGATTGATTGTGAATATGCAATTTTTATGTGAATGTGATGTATGGTTTTAGAGTTATGTAAGTTGGGTAAAAAGTATGTTTTAACTGTATGTGTAATTGAGTTTCCTCTCATGATAAGGGGAGGGAATCTGTGGGATGTAACTGTGATGTGATTGGTTGTTTTATCCCTCCCTGTGGGCAGTCCTGTATTTGCAACAACTGTAATAAAAACCAGACTGGGTGTGCCAGCACCTGAGACCACTGCTTGACCCTCAACACGGAGCCTTGTCTCGTTCTTGGGGGGATTCACTATATGCTGTTGGAGACTGATTGCCAGGAGTGTAAGCTGATGTATGCTTTTCCTGTTCGTCTGCTAGCAGCTATTCGTGAGGTTCCAGTTTGGAGTGCTATTTTGTATCCAGTTCGGGAGTTTGGTGTTCTGCAGTAGCTGTGCCTGTCTCTCAAAAAGGGGCATATCGCCTAAACGGATTTTAACCCTTGTCTGCAGAAACGGTCCATTACATATATATATATATATATATATATTAATTCTTCGTATATGTTTATATAATATTTTTACATACTTAGGTCATTTTATTAATTACAATTTGCGGGACCTACCTGACACCCAGGCCGAAAGTCCAGGAATTTAATTTGGTAGCACTATATTTAACCCTATAATTTTCCAAGACATCATAAAACCTGTACATGGGAGGTACTGTTTTACTTGGGAGACTTCGCTGAACACAAATATTTGTGTATCAAAACAGTAAAATGTATTACAATGATGATATAATCAGTGAAAGTGAAGTTTTTTGCATTTTTCTTACACAAATGGCACTTACACTGACGATATTATTGCTGTAATACTTTTTACTGTTTTGAAACACAAATATTTGTATTCAGCAAAGTCTCCCGAGTATAACAGTACCCCTCATGTACAGGTTTTAAGGTGTTTTTAAAAGTTACAGAGTCAAATATAAGGCATGCGTTTCATTTTTTTCACATTAAATTTGCCAGATTGGTTACGTTGCCTTTGAGACCGTATGGTAGCCCAGGAATAAAAATTGCCCCCATGATGGCATGCCATTTGCAATAGTAGACAATCCATATATAGGTATTGCAAATGGGATATGTCCAGTCTTTTTTAGTAGCCACTTAGTCACAAACACTGGCCAAAATTGGCATTCAAATTAGTTTTTTTGCATTTTTCAAACAAATATTAACGCTAGTGTTTGTGACCAAGTGGCTACTAAAAAAGACTGGACATACCTGATTTGCAATACCTTGGGTTGACTACTATTGCAAATGGTATGCCATCATGGGGATAATTCTCATTCCTGGGCTACCATACGGTCTCAAAGGCAACGTAACCTATTTTTTAATTTATCATTAACTATTCATATATTGAACATCATTTATTATCAATAAAATTGTAAAAAATGTGAGAAAATAAGATTTTTTTTAAAATTTGAATTTCCGTCTGACATTTTAGCTGTGAATGTCATAATACTGTTAGGTTTTACTGCAAAAAAATGCACATATTTGTAATTAACAGGTTTTATGGTGTTTTGGAAAGTTACAGGGTCAAATATAGAACGTTCCATTTTCAAATTTAAATTTGCCAGATTAGTAATGTTACTTTCAGACGGTGTGGTAGCCCAGGAATGAGAATTACCCCCATAATGGCATAGCATTTGAAAAATTAGACAACCCAAGGTATTGAAAGTGGGGTATGTTCAGTCTTTTTTAGTAGCCACTTAGTCACAAACAATGGCCAAAGTTAGCGTTCATATTTGTTTTTGTGTGAAAAAAGCAAAAAAACTTGGCCAGTGTGTGTGACTAAGTAGCTAATAAGAAAGACTGGACATACCCAACTTGCAATACCTTGGGTTGTCTAATTTTGCAAATGGTATGCCATCATGGGGGTAATTCTTATTCCTGGGCTACCATACGGTCTCAAAGGCAACATAACCAATCTAGCAAATTTCAATGTCAGAAAAATGAAATGCAAGCCTTATATGTGACTCTCTAACTTTCCAAAACACCATGAAACCTGTACATGGGGGGTACTGTTATTCTCGGGAGACTTCGCTGAAAACACATATATTAGTGTTTTAAAACAGTAAAACATATTACAACAATAATATAGACCATAAAAGTGCCGTTCGTTTGTAAAAATGCAAAACACTTTACTTTTATTTAAAATATCATTGTTTTAATACAAATGAACAGTTTGAAACACTAATATTTGTGTTCAGCGAAGTCTCCCGAGTAAAACAGTACCCCCTATGTACAGGTTTTATGGTGTCTTGGAGAGTTACAGGGTCAAATATAGTGCTTGCAAATTAAATTCTCTGCACTTTCTCCCTGTGTTGTCAGGCATGTCAATCAAATTTTAATTAATCAAATCACATAATTATGTTAAAAGATTACTTAAATATACACGTAGAATTTTAATATATATGCATTTATAGGTATTTAAATTCTATGTGTATACTAATGTAATCTTTTATGTAATTATATGTATTTATCTATATATATATATAGTGTTCAAGTAGAGATTGTAGCCGTATAAGTCCAGTGTTTATGCGTTCACATATACACATTTATGTGTGTGTGCATGTATAAAGTGTACCATCTTCTACACTGTCTGCTTGTTTGTTTTTCGTTTCCCTCTCTCCCCCCTCACTCTGCTCTGCAGAAAGATATTTATGACCCTCTACAAAGTTTGGGTCTATTTTATCCCAAACCTGTGTCTTATCTACACTCATGTCGCTTTAACCCCTGTATCACAACTCAACTTTGAATTCTATGTGTCGTCTTGCTCAGAAATGCTTCAGACTTGAGAAAGGGAGGTTATCCCGAAAGCTTGTCATTAAAAAATTCTGTTCGTCCAATAAAAAATGTATTACAAGATACAAATTTTATCTGTTTTTTACATCTATCTATATATATATATATTTGCGGTTATTTGTATTTTATATATAGATAGATATGTATAGAATGTAATTCTAAGTCATTTTGTTACCAATATATATATATATTAATAACAAAATACAGTTAGAATGAAATTACATATGAATATATAATTTATATTAAATTTTGTTTCAATATTTTATTTATTTATTTTATTATTTTATTTATTTATTATTGTAATTATACGTATATACACATATATTATATATAATATATATAGATCCTGACGAAAGTCCTGACACAGGACTGAAACGTTGAAGTTTTTAAGGCAGTTGCCGAATAAAATTTACTTATTTTCTACATTGAAAGAAGTCCTTGGAGTGCTTTTCCTACCTTCGATCTTTATAAAATTTGCTGACAAGCACCGGGCTATACCTACATCTTTACAGGAGTGCAAGCATTGGACAATATTATATATATATGCATATAGTCTTGATGCTCCCGCACTCAATTTGCCGGTCCTGTGTCTGCCTCGGTGCTGCCTCAGCCGAATAATATAAACATAAGAAAAGAGTGCACTCCAGAGGACTTCTTTGAAAAAAATTATATTTCTTTTATTCACATCTGTGTGAAGATACAGTCAAGTCGACGTTTCAGTCCCAGAAGGACTTTTTTCAAGACAATGAAAAGCGGGAAAAGTGTAGATTTAAATAAAGTGAAGCTAAGCTCTGATTGGAGAGTAAGATTGCGTGAACAAAGAGGTAGTGATGTCATAAGTGAGAATGTCAAAGTTCAGAGAGCATCATCCCTGAAAGAATTTAACCCCATAGAGTGTAAATCTAAATAGAGAAAGTGAAAACAGTATAAATAGCCGAGTTGGAGATGATCCACAACCCGAAAAAATACATTAAAAACAAGGGTATGCATAATAAAGGATCAGGACGTCACCCACTATACAAGTCTGCTAAATATCTACTGTAGAGTACAAAAAAACATATATAATGAAACTAGAGCTGGGGACATTGGACCCTATGGAGGAATTGCCAGAGCAGGTCCAGTCTACTGGATACATCTAATACAAAGTATCCAACGGAAAATGGACAGTATCAAATTCTAATAATTCATAGTTAAACTATAAGTAGCAAAATTTCCAAAATACAGACTATGTATTAGAGATATACTTGGAACAAACATACACATAAGAATAAATCTGTGATCTATCACTATCTTTTCGGAATAAAGCAATTCAGAGGATTTATCTCGTTCAATCCTCCTGGATAAACTGTTCCCAGTGTAAAGATCCAGAAGGCCTCTCTTTGGAGAAGCAAATTGTCTCTGTCACCACCCCGCAGAGGGATCGGAACATGTTCAATGCCCATAAATTTGAAGGTTGGCAATGTGTGTCCCTTTTCAAGGAAGTGTCTCGCTATTGGGGTCGATGCAGTACCACTGGAGAGTGCCACTCTGATGGTCGATCTGTGTCCCCTCATTCGTTGTCTTAAGTCATTCGATGTTTTGCCAATGTACATAAGGCCACAGGGGCATAAAATGCGATAAACCACATGTGTTGTGGTACATGTAATACGTTGCCGTATTTTATATTCCTTCCCTGAATGTGGGTGAAAAAATGATTTTCCAGTGGTCATATTATTACAAGGTGTACATTTCAAACACCGGAAACAGCCAGGGTTCTGATGTAAAGAGCGACTTGACGTTTGTATATCCGTGTGGACCAAGTAGTCCCTCAGGTTTTTGTTTCTCCTGTAACTAATCATGGGGTTCTGTTGGAATATCGTTGGTAGTGTCTTATCTTTTTTCAGTATCTCCCAATCATCCCGTACTATTTGAGACAAGTCACGAGATTGTGAATGGAAAGTTTGAGGAAAAATCAATCTAGCTGGTTTCTTCTTAACCGTGGGATCATCGGTGTCTAGCTGTCGTGCCTTCGAGTATGCTCTATCCAGTGTATACTTCGAGTATCCTCTCTGGGTAAATTTCTCAAACATCTCTTGTAGCTGTATGGCAGCCTTGTTAGAATCCGAGTTGTTTCTCAGTACTCTTGCAAATTGTGATACCGGTAAGGATTTCATCAAGCTGGGAGGATGGTGGCTGGTAGCGTGTAACAACGTGTTACGATCAGTTTTTTTCTCAAACAAGGTATAACCCAGTTTGTTATTTTCAACAAAAATGCGGAGATCCAAAAAGTCCATTTGTATATTGTTGATCTGATACGTAAGTCTAACCGGTGAATCAAGCTGGTTAAGTGACTGTAACATATTGAGTAATGTTTGTTCTTCCCCAGACCAAATGATAAAGACATCATCGATATATCTGAAATATTTCAAGATATACTGACTATATTCTTGCAAAATGTATTTCTGTTCGTATACATGCATGTATGCATTCGCATACATTGGTGCCATAGGAGCACCCATAGATGTCCCAGCGTCTAGAATCCATAGATTTCAATGGGAAATTGATCAGTTTAAATTTAACAGAAAACTTCGTTTAGCAGACCACTTTAAAAACGTGCATCAACAATATCAAACCAAGGAGAAAGACACAGAATGCTGCAGACTACGTAGTTCCTTTGATCCGAGCACATCTAACACTATGTTGAAATCATTCTCACAAATCCTTAAAACTGACACCATGGATATAATTAATACAAAAAGTAACTGTAGATCGAATATCTCTAAATCTGAAAGAGAGGCTCTCCACAGTTTAGCCAATGATATGTCAATCATTATACGCCCTGCGGATAAGGGTGGTGCTATTGTCATCTTACAATATGAGGACTACAGAGCAGAAATTTTGAAGCAACTATCAGACACCAGGGTATATGAATATACTGAAATCGATCCAGTTAGCGAGTTTAGTCAAGTTATGCAACAGTCTTTTTACAGAGAGGCTTGGAGGCGGGCTTCCTCACTACAGCTGAATTTGAATACTTGCTCGAAACCCACCCGAGGTGTCCTATCATATATACACTGCCTAAAGTCCATAAAAATCTGAAATCTCCTCCAGGCCGGCCAATTGTGTCCGCGATTGGTGGTCTCTTAGAACCAATTGGAAAATGGCTAGACACTAAATTTAAAAAACCTGTTATGTCATTACCTTCCTATGTGAAAGATTCTGCTCAAGTTATAGCCGCACTTAATCTTATTGAGTTACCTCTACAGGGGGTTTACTTGGCGGCTATTGATGTTGATAGCCTTTACACGATTATCCATCATGAAGAAGGAATCTTAGCGATGCGACAGGTTTTATCACAATATCAAGAGAGAAGTGAGCCTCCCATTGAATATATATTGGAGCTATTGGAATTATGTCTGACACTTAATTATTTTAGGTTTGAGAGATCGTTCTATATTCAAATTTCGGGGACATCTATGGGTGCTCCTATGGCACCAATGTATGCGAATGCATACATGCATGTATACGAACAGAAATACATTTTGCAAGAATATAGTCAGTATATCTTAAAATATTTCAGATATATCGATGATGTCTTTATCATTTGGTCTGGGGAAGAACAAACATTACTCAATATGTTACAGTCACTTAACCAGCTTGATTCACCGGTTAGACTTACGTATCAGATCAACAATATACAAATGGACTTTTTGGATCTCCGCATTTTTGTTGAAAATAACAAACTGGGTTATACCTTGTTTGAGAAAAAAACTGATCGTAACACGTTGTTACACGCTACCAGCCACCATCCTCCCAGCTTGATGAAATCCTTACCGGTATCACAATTTGCAAGAGTACTGAGAAACAACTCGGATTCTAACAAGGCTGCCATACAGGTACAAGAGATGTTTGAGAAATTTACCCAGAGAGGATACTCGAAGTATACACTGGATAGAGCATACTCGAAGGCACTACAGCTAGACACCGATGATCCCACGGTTAAGAAGAAACCAGCTAGATTGATTTTTCCTCAAACTTTCCATTCACAATCTCGTGACTTGTCTCAAATAGTACGGGATGATTGGGAGATACTGAAAAAAGATAAGACACTACCAACGATATTCCAACAGAACCCCATGATTAGTTACAGGAGAAACAAAAACCTGAGGGACTACTTGGTCCACACGGATATACAAACGTCAAGTCGCTCTTTACATCAGAACCCTGGCTGTTTCCGGTGTTTGAAATGTACAGCTTGTAATAATATGACCACTGGAAAATCATTTTTTCACCCACATTCAGGGAAGGAATATAAAATACGGCAACGTATTACATGTACCACAACACATGTGGTTTATCGCATTTTATGCCCCTGTGGCCTTATGTACATTGGCAAAACATCGAATGACTTAAGACAACAAATGAGGGGACACAGATCGACCATCAGAGTGGCACTCTCCAGTGGTACTGCATCGACCCCAATAGTGAGACACTTCCTTGAAAAGGGACACACATTGCCAACCTTCAAATTTATGGGCATTGAACATGTTCCGATCCCTCTGCGGGGTGGTGACAGAGACAATTTGCTTCTCCAAAGAGAGGCCTTCTGGATCTTTACACTGGGAACAGTTTATCCAGGAGGATTGAACGAGATAAATCCTCTGAATTGCTTTATTCCGAAAAGATAGTGATAGATCACAGATTTATTCTTATGTGTATGTTTGTTCCAAGTATATCTCTAATACATAGTCTGTATTTTGGAAATTTTGCTACTTATAGTTTAACTATGAATTATTAGAATTTGATACTGTCCATTTTCCGTTGGATACTTTGTATTAGATGTATCCAGTAGACTGGACCTGCTCTGGCAATTCCTCCATAGGGTCCAATGTCCCCAGCTCTAGTTTCATTATATATGTTTTTTTGTACTCTACAGTAGATATTTAGCAGACTTGTATAGTGGGTGACGTCCTGATCCTTTATTATGCATACCCTTGTTTTTAATGTATTTTTTTCGGGTTGTGGATCATCTCCAACTCGGCTATTTATACTGTTTTCACTTTCTCTATTTAGATTTACACTCTATGGGGTTAAATTCTTTCAGGGATGATGCTCTCTGAACTTTGACATTCTCACTTATGACATCACTACCTCTTTGTTCACGCAATCTTACTCTCCAATCAGAGCTTAGCTTCACTTTATTTAAATCTACACTTTTCCCGCTTTTCATTGTCTTGAAAAAAGTCCTTCTGGGACTGAAACGTCGACTTGACTGTATCTTCACACAGATGTGAATAAAATAAATATTATTTTTTTCAAAGAAGTCCTCTGGAGTGCACTCTTTTCTTATGTTTATATATATATGCAATGTCATTCTAAGGGTATTTTAATACTAATATATGTACTTAGTATTAGTATTTTAATTAGTATTAAAATACACTTTGTATGATGTTACATATAACATCAGGGGTTAAAGGTGTGTAGGAGACGCATCCCATATGTGGGGATTTTAGGATATGACATCATCACATAGTGCCCATAATCTGTACTATTCAAAAGTGTTGCAGATATATTGATTAGTTTTAATTGGATATAATAAAGGTTATATTTTAGATTATATTTTTATTTATTTGGACTGTATCCTGTATAAGATTACTCACTCTTCACCATTCTTCCCCAAAAAGCCCAAACAAATGTAGCCATTCCCAATTATGCCACAAACAAAAAGATAAAAAATCCTTTTTGACTTTATAATGGCAATCAGATCAACCTGTTCACATACATATCATATTATATCCTTCAATAACCAGGTTTTTTTTTTTCTTTCTTTTGTAATGACAACAAAACTACAAAACTTTGCAATACACTGTGTGAAACGAATACAGGACAGAAATACAAGGAATTCGAATTTGAGATCATTACAGATTTATTTCCAAATTGGACAGTAAGAAGAAATAATGTATATATTTAATAGATAATCTATATCATGGGGCCGCTTCTAATCTCGTTAAATGGTTAAATACCCTTTCAACCTGTAAAAGAGATTTTACAGAAAACATTTTTACATACAGCATAATAGTCAATCCCATCCGGCTTTCATAAACTGATTTTGCTTTAATTATTGTAATTAATAATGGTGCTGCATTTTCTACAGTACTAACGTAAGATACCATGTTTGCAGAATATATTGTATGTAGTACTGTGGATTGTATTAAAACATTGAAATGGTGAGGTGACCAAACACAAATTATTAACGAACAATTATTTCTCACCTTAACCAGGGACTGGGGCAATTCTTTGGTGCTGATCTGCATAACATTCCCCAGCAGGGGCAGAGGCGTTGGTCCTGGGGGCAGGTTTTCCAGCTTTTTCCCTCCCCTCCATGTTATTAGGTACAGCAGGAGGGTGACAAAGGAGACCAGTAGAAATGTTGCTGCAAGTCCCAGGGACATGTTGAGAATAACAGGAGACTGTTTCCCTGTCAAATGGCTTTCTGAGTCCAAACAACCTATGTAGCTATATGGGCAGCATTCCAGCGTCAGCTGATAGCAGGGAAAAGGGTTTGTCAGGTTCACCTGAGTTGATTGCTGGGGCGTATAAATGGTTACATGAGAATGGTTACATGCAATACTATACTTACCTCAGAACATGCTTAGTAATACTCAGACACGAATGATAATACTGTGTTCTGGGGTCGGAGTTACAAGTTTAGAAAGAACAGATACAAAACCAAGTGCTAACATGATAACTGTGATTGAATAAGTAAATTGCAATTACAAGCATTTAGCGTTTTTATAGACCCGACTTAAGAAAAGAAAAATTGATCCCAGGTAAATAAAAAACAGGTTGCAGTTTTATTTACTAAATACAGAATTTCAGTGATTTTAAAACTATTTATAAGAAGAGAAGTCTGTCCTATTAGAGTAGATAAGGAATCTCCTGAAACATAACTTTTATTATGTAAAAAAATAGAAAAACAAGATTGAACTAAATACAAACTAAATAAATACTTTTTTTTTTTTACTTGTTTGAACGCTTAGGCTATGCTCCGCCATTTTCATCTCAACACGCTTTTATTATGAGTGATTTGTAGCAACTATGTGTTTTTTCTAACACTTTTTTTTTTTTTAAGTGTTTATTGCAGCAATGCCTCGGATTTGGACTATCGTCAATACTCACGTGCTTTTTTTCCAGGACTTTCAGTGCTGATACTTTGGACACATTATGTTGGAGTCTCACTTGGTTAACATTGTTACTAATTAGCAATCAACTACGGCTCGTAGAGGCAATTACATTACACAAACTTCTCCTGGTACATCCACATAGATATCGATTTACTTGTTGACTAGCTATTTATATTCACTTCTTTTATCCCTTTTTCACTCAGTTCGGTTTATTTAGTTCAATCTTGTTGTAGCAGAGCTCCCTGTACCGTGACTGGGTACCTCCGCAAAGGACCGCTTCCTAACTGGAACAGGGGACAAACCGCAGCACTTCTGCACACAGTCGCTATGGCTTGACTGGGGTCCTGGAACCACTCCCTCCTGGAGCCGAATGGGGAATTTGCTCTAGACACCCCCAGGCACTGGACAACACTCAGTCCTGGGAGCTCTAGTCCTTACAAGGACTTTCCCCATTGACTCCTTCACACTGGAACAATGATTACAGAATAGCCCTGACGACCCATAGTCCTGGGAGTACAAGCTGGATTACTTTAGATGGCAGCCATAACTGGCTTTATATGCAGGTCCCCGTGTAAGGGGCACTCCCACTGGACCTGAGAGTAGACCAGAGTAAAAACATACACACGATTACATTGGCTCTCAGGTACAGCACACTCCCATACAAAATCAGTTAATCCTTCGTATGTAGATACAAAAAGATATGGAAGGGCTGCGCCAAATAAGGGTAGATAGTCCAGTAAAGTATTGCTAGGGTGCCAATAGATGGTCTAGGATACTTGATAGAGTTCCTCTGTGGATGCATCAAGTGTAGACCGTTCCGTATATGTAAATACAAGAGAGGTATAGGCGACTAATGGTATAGTATGAAAGTTCAGGGTGTGATAGGTAACAAAATGTAGAGAACTCACATTCAAGAGAGCAATGGCCAGCTCTGGTGTGGATTGCGTACAGCGGTATATTCCCCGCTTATGGGAAATGTAGGGAGGGGGTCTCCGTCAACACCGTCTGGTAGTCCAGAACTCGGAAAAGAAAGACAGAAAGCGACAATAGTGCTCTCAATTTTGATGTGGTTCAGTGTGCAGATAAGAAGAGGTAAAAAACTCACATTTGAGGGAGCTATGGCCAGCTCTGGTGTGGATAGCGTACAGCGGTATAATCCCCGCTTATAGGATTTGTAGCTGCGATACGTCCGTCAGCACCGTCTGGTGATCCAAGGCTCCAATATAGAAAAATAAAAAGCAGCAATAGTGCTCTCAATTGTGATAGGTTAAGAGAGTAGTAGAGGAAATAAAATAATACTCACAAAGATAGAGCAGAGGTACTGCTCTATGGATAGGCGCTGGTGGCATGATCCCCACCTAGGATTTCTTGGAGTACTGGAACTTTAAAATTGCCAGTGGAAGTAAAAGTAACCAGGAAAGGTTAAAATGCCAGGAATAGGTAAAACAAAGTTTAAAGTGCATAGAGAGTGCAATCAAAAGAGGATTGGTACAATAAAGTAGCCAAAAATCTTTTATTGATCTAAAATACACAATAAAATACAGAATTAATAACCATAAACGCGTTTCACCTTAAGTGGCTTCTTCAGAATGGGATAAAAGTAGTAACCTGGCAGAGGTTGTTTAAATAGGGCGATGTTAATTTGAAAATTGCGCCAAAAGTGTAATTGGCCAATCAGAGGCAATTTTTAAAAACACTTTTAAAAATTAGGATTCAAAAGTATGGGAGTGATGTTATAAGGGTGATGAGTCCATTTAAATTATTTAAATGTAAAAACGAGGGTGAGAAAGTTGTTTTAAAAAAAAAAAGTTGTTTTATAAAGTAAAAAAAACCAAAAAAAAACATGTCACATATCTAAAAAAACATAAGGAGATGGTTTAAAGGTACAGGGATACAGAGATATATGTAAATGGAGTATGCATGAAAAGGGGGTAATATAATCCCAAACATAATTATTTAAATAGGGGTTATATTATACCCCAGAGTAATAATATATTACAGATGTTAAATGAAAATAATAGATAAAATAAAATAAAAATAAAAATAAAATTAAATAAAAGATAACACAGAATACAAGATACATAAATGGAAAGGCATAGATGAAAAAATTATTTAAAATTATTATTATGAGGGTTGGTTAGGTCCAAACATAAAGAATAAAGGCATGTAGATAAGGGTTGTATATAGGAATTTAAATAAAATTGAACAGGTCAAAATCAACATTTAAACCAGATGGGGTAAGAGTTTTTAGATTAAAAACCCATTTCATCTCAGCTTTACCTAATATATTCTTAATGTTACCACCTCTCCATGGTATTATACATTTTTTTATGCCGATGCATTTAAGGTGTCTTATGTCGTTATTATGTGTACAAAAGTGTTTGGAGACTGAGTGATTCAGGTAGCCTTTTTTGATATTTCTACAGTGTTCACTCAGTCTCACTTTAAGACTTCTTGTGGTCATGCCTACATACTGGAGACCACAAGGGCACTCCAACAAGTAGATTACATTTTTGGTATCGCAACTGATAAAATCTTTAATTTTATAGGTTTTGTTAGTGATATTAGATTTAAAACTGGTGGTTTTGGAAGGGACGGAGGGGTCTGTGTTTTTGCATACAATGCATCTTTTACATTTATAAAAGCCACTGGCATTGGGCATAAAAGAATTAAAAGTAGGTTTGGTTTCTTTTGTAAAATTGGTGGTTAAAATGGATTTGAAGTTTGGGGCACCTCTAAAGACAACATTAGGTTTGTCAGGTATAATATTTTTAAGTATTTCGTCTTCTTTTAAGTGGTGCCAATGTTTTTTTATAATTTTTTTGACATGGCCACTTTTGTTATTAAAATTGAAAATAACAGGAAAGGGCATGGGGTTGGTGGTGGGTTGGGTATTGTAAGTTAGGAGGTCTGCTCTATCTTTTTTGGTGATGGTATTTATAGTGGTGTTGAGGCGGGTTGGTGAGTAATTTTTCTCAATACAGTTTTCTTTTAGATAATTTGATTGTTTGTTAAAATCTTCTATTTGGGAGCAATTCCTTCTGAGACGAAGGAATTGGCTTTGAGGGGCACTTTCCAACCAAGGTTTGTAATGGTAGCTAGATCTTTCGATAGCTGTGTTAACGCAGACTTTTTAAAGAATGTTTTGGTGTGGATGGTGTTGTCTGTAATGAAGATGTTGAGGTCTAAAAAATTAATAGATTCCTTACTTGTTTCGTGGGTTAGGGTAATGCCTCTATTGTTGATGTTGAGGTGGTGGATAAAAGAGTTAAAAAGAGCTTCTGTGCCATCCCAGATAAAAAACAAATCGTCTATATATCTAAAATATGTTACAAGGTTCCTACACCAAGCGTGCCTTCCCCATATGGCCGTGGATTCCCAGTCGGCCATAAAGAGGTTGGCGTAGCTTGGCGCGAACCTTGTACCCATCGCAATGCCTTGTTTTTGTAGGTAAAAGGAGTCAAAAAAACAAAAATAGTTGTTGGTTAATATGATATTAATACCTTCTAAAATAAAATCTATTTGGGCTGGGGGGATTCTGTTTTCTTTAGTTAAAATGTCTCTGATTGCCTGGCATCCTATATGGTGAGGTATAATCGTGTATAGGGATTGGACATCACAAGTAGCTAAAATGTAATTAGTTGGCCATTTGAATTTGTCTAAAAAACGTAGTAGTGACATAGAGTCTTTTAGGTAAGATCGCATTAATTTAACAGATGGTTGGAGGAGTATGTCAATGTATTCTGACAGATTGCAGAGTAGGGAATTGATCCCTGACACAATGGGTCTGCCAGGGGGGGTTATTAATATTTTTATGTATCTTTGGTAAAAAATATATGACAGGGAGTTTAGGGTATTTGATGTTAAGATAGTTGTATTCGTTTTTGGTTAGGATGCCAGAATCCAA
The DNA here is from genome assembly GCF_036172605.1 of Pelobates fuscus. Classification (NCBI taxonomy): domain Eukaryota; kingdom Metazoa; phylum Chordata; class Amphibia; order Anura; family Pelobatidae; genus Pelobates; species Pelobates fuscus. Next base: position 11,565,682 of record NC_086325.1, read on the forward strand.
GCCTTTTTGTAAAAAAGTGGATAGGGTGATTTGGATGGCAGGGGTGGGGTCAGAGGGTAATTTGTTATATGTTTCTGTATCGTGTAGTTGTCTATGTGCATCATCTATGTACATCTTGCTAGATAGGATAACGATCCCACCTCCTTTATCTGCCGGCTTTATGACAATATCTTTGTCTTCTTGTAGTTGTTTCCGTGTGTTACGCTCGGCATGGGTGAGGTTGTGTGAGTCATATTTGTTATATTTAATTTTTTCAAAGTCTTTTAACACAAGTTTTTCGAACATGATGAGGGGTGCAGATTTGCAGTAGGAAGGGTAAAATTTGGATTTTTCTTTCAAATGAGTGTTGATATTATTGGGGTTGATACGAGGCGTGGGGGGTGGAGAATTGGTTGTGGTGGGTAATTTGTCGTTAAAAAATCTCTTTAGGATAGCTTAGCGAACAAATTTGTTGATGTCTAAAAAGGCTTCGAAAGATTTAAAAGGGTTAGTCGGTGCAAATTTCATACCTTTGTTAAGGACGGATATTTGGGTGGCGGATAAGATTTTGTTGGATAGATTAAAAATACCGTTGTAGGAAGTGTTTGAAGGGTTTACTGTCTGTCTAGCCTTTCTCTTTTGTGCTCTTCCGCCGCTGCGTTTACCTCTGGGCTTAAAATTATTTTTTTTGTTCGTGGAGGGTAAGGTGTATTGGCTGTTAAATTTGGGTGGGTGCGAATCTCTAAAAAATGATCTTCGTTTTCTATTTCTGAGTCAAGTGACAGTAATTGGAAACGATTAGGGTGATTGGGTGAAATTGGGTGATTGGGTGAAATTGGAATATTGTTGGTGACTATTTGCGTATTGTGGTCTTTGGGGTTTGGGTGAGTGTTCAGGTACATTGTAATAGTGAGGTGATCATGGTGGTTTATATGAAGTTTTGCGATATCTTTGGGGTGCTGGTAAGTGTTGGGGAGGGTGAGAGTAGGATGGCTTGGAGGTAGGTTGGTGGTGGTAGTGGTTAGTTCTATAAGTGTGTGGTTTGAAGGGAGACCGGTAGGGGGGTCTGTGTCCTTGGTAGTGGTGTTGTGGTGGTCGGTATAAGGGTTTGGGTGCAATTTGTTGGTGATGAGATCTGTCATATTTGTATGGTTCAGAGGAGTATTCATTGTGAGGAGGGTTGTCAGAAATTTATTTTTTGTTTAAGTGATATGTCCTCACTTGTTTGTTTGCGTAGTCGTGTTTGTCTCTAATATATTTCTTGATTTTGAGGTGTTTGGTGTCCATTTCTATTTCAAATAATTTAAATGGACTCATCACCCTTATAACATCACTCCCATACTTTTGAATCCTAATTTTTAAAAGTGTTTTTAAAAATTGCCTCTGATTGGCCAATTACACTTTTGGCGCAATTTTCAAATTAGGTTACTACTTTTATCCCATTCTGAAGAAGCCACTTATGGTGAAACGCGTTTATGGTTATTAATTCTGTATTTTATTGTGTATTTTAGATCAATAAAAGTTTTTTGGCTACTTTATTGTACCAATCCTCTTTTTATTGCACTCTCTATGCACTTTAAACTTTTTTTTTACCTATTCCTGGCATTTTAACCTTTCCTGGTTACTTTTACTTCCACTGGCAATTTTAAAGTTCCAGTACTCCAAGAAATCCTAGGTGGGGATCATACCACCAGCGCCTATCCATAGAGCAGTACCTCTGCTCTATCTTTGTGAGTATTATTTAATTTCCTCTACTACTCTCTTAACCTATCACAATTGAGAGCACTATTGCTGCTTTTTATTTTTCTATATTGGAGCCTTGGATCACCAGACGGTGCTGACGGACGTATCGCCGCTACAAATCCTATAAGCGGGGATTATACCGCTGTACGCTATCCAGACCAGAGCTGGCCATAGCTCCCTCAAATGTGAGTATTTTACCTCTTCTTATCTGCACATATGCACTTGACAGATATGAATTGACACCTGTCCTCAGAGACCATGATACACACTGACACAGAGCAGAATAGGGACTATTCCCCCTACATAGGGTCACTTGGCAGATATGGATTGACACCTATCCTAAGGATCCCTGATACACACTGACACAGAGCAGAATAGGGACTGTTCCCCCTACATAGGGTCACTTGGCAGATATGGATTGACACCTGTCCTCAGGGACCCTGATACACACTGGGGGGGACCTACTGTCCTCCCCCCGCCCCCACCTCTGCGTGGTGGGTGGGGGCCATAAAAATAATGAGGGGGGGACCTACTGTCCTCCCCCTGCCCCTCACCCCTGCACGTTGGGTGGGGGCCATAAATCACAATGGGGGGAGGACCTACTGTCCTCCCCCCGCCCCCACCCCAGCGCGGTGGGTGGGGTCCATCAAAATAATGAGGGGGGGGACCTACTGTCCTCCCCCCTGGCCCCCACCCCTGCGCAGTTGGTGGGGGCCATAAATCACAATGGGGGAGGACCTACTGTCCTCCCCCCGCCCCCACCACTGCACGGTGGGTGGAGGCCATAAAAATAATGAGGGGAGACCTACTGTCCTCCCCCCGCCCCCACCCCTGCGCGGTCGGTGGGGGCCATAAAAATAATGAGGGGGGACCTATTATCCTCCCCCACTTGCCCCCACCCCTGAGCGGTGGGTGGGGGCCCTAAAAAACAATAAGGGGGACCTGCTTTCCCCCCCCAGCCCCCACCCCTTAGTGGTGGGTGGGGGCCCTAAATAAAAATCCCCCCCAATCAAAGGTGACTAGGGGTCCCCAAGCCCCTAGTCACCCACCCCCCCCCACCCCAAAAAAGTCACTCCCTAGCTACCCCCCTCACCCTAAAAAATAGTGAAGGGGGAATAAAATAACTAACCTGTAAAGAAAAATTCAGCTTACCATTTGACGTCTTCTTTTTTCTAAAATCTTCTTTTTTCAGCCCCCAAAAATGCCAAACAAAAAGCCATAACAACTGACGCAATTACAAAATATAAATAAAAAAAAACGAGCGCAAAAAAAATAATCTATCTTCACCCATGGAGGGCGCCGCGCAGACTGAGCTCTGCAGGGCGGGGGAAGGCTTATAAAGCCTTGCAACGCCCTGCAATTAGGCTAAGAACACTCTGGCTGGTTTAAGCCAATCAGAGTGCTCTTTGTCATTTTACACAGCGTGGGACAATTCCAAAGAACTTTCCCACGCTGTGTAAAATGACACAAGGCACTGTGATTGGTGGGCTTGGAATCTAACCAATCAGAGTGCTCTGTGTCATTTTACACAGCGTGGGAAAGTTCTTTGGAATTTTCCCACGCTGTGTAAAATGACACAAAGCACTGTGATTGGTGGGCTTGGAATCTAACCAATCAGAGTGCTCTGTGTCATTTTACACAGCGTGGGAAAGTTCTTTGGATTTTTCCCACGCTGTGTAAAATGACAAAGAGCACTCGGATTGGCTTAAACCAGCCAATCAGAGTGTTCTTAGCCTCATTGCAGGGCGTGGCAAGGCTGTATAAGCCTTCCCCCGCCCTGCAGAGCTCAGTCAGCACGGAGCCCTCCATGGGTGAAGATGGATTATTATATTTTTGCGCTTTTTTTTTTTTTTTCAATTGCGTCGGTTCTTATGGCTTTTTATTTGGCCTTTTTTGGGGCTGAAAAAAGAAGATTTTAGAAAAAAGAAGATGTCAAATGGTAAGTTGAATTTTTCTTTACAGGTTAGTTATTTTATTCCCCCTTCACTATTTTTTAGGGTGAGGGGGGTAGGTAGGGGGTAACATTTTGGGGGGGGAGGTGGGTGGGGGCTTGGGGACCCCTAGTCACCTTTGATTGGGGGGATTTTTATTTAGGGCCCCCACCCACCACTAAGGGGTGGGGGCTGGAAGGGAACAGTAGGTCCACCTTTATTATTTTTTTTTAGGGCCCCCACCCACCGCTAAGGGGTGGGGGCCGGGGGGAGGACAGTAGGTCCTCCCCCCATTGTGATTTATGGCCCCCACCCATCGCGCAGGGGTGGGGGCCGGGGGGAGGAAAGTAGGTCCACCCCTCATTATTTTTACGGCCCCCACCCACCGCGCAGGGGTGGGGGCCGGGGGGAGGACAGTAGGTCCTCCCCCATTGTGATTTATGGCCCCCACCCACCGCACAGGGGTGGGGGCCGGGGGGGAGGAAGTAGGTCCCCCCCTCATTATTTTTACGGCCCCCACCCACCGCGCAGGGGTGGGGGCGGGGGAGGACAGTAGGTCCTCGCCCATTGTGATTTATGGCCCCAACTCACCGTACAGGGGTCGGGGCCGGGGGGAGGACAGTAGATCCCCTCCTCATTATTTTTATGGCCCCCACCCACCACGCAGGGGTGGGGGTGGGGGGAGGACAGTAGGTCCCCCCCCAGTGTGTATCAGGGTCCCTGAGGACAGGTGTCAATCCATATCTGCCAAGTGACCCTATGTAGGGGGAACAGTCCCTATTCTGCTCTGTGTCAGTGTGTATCAGGGATCCTTAGGATAGGTGTCAATCCATATCTGCCAAGTGACCCTATGTAGGGGGAACAGTCCCTATTCTGCTCTGTGTCAGTGTGTATCAGGGTCTCTGAGGACAGGTGTCAATCCATATGTCAAGGTGTCAGTATGTCATATGTCAGGTGTCAATCCATATCCATTGTGATTTAGGAATGTTAGGTGATATGTGCTCTTTATGGATTAAAACTAGACTCTGCATCAACTGTGTAATTTTCCATTGGAGTTTTGCCATGGATCCCCCTCCGGCATGCCACAGTCCAGGTGTTAGTCCCCTTGAAACAACGTTTCCATCACTATTGTGGCCAGAAAGATTCCCTGTGGGTTTTAAAATTCGCCTGCCCATTGAAGTCAATGGCGGTTCGCCCGGTTCGCCGGTTCACGAACGTTTGAGGAAGTTCGCGTTCGCCGTTCGCGAACCGAAAATTTTATATTCGCGACATCACTAATCCTTAGTAAAGACACCATGGTTATATTTTTTTATTTTTGAATAGTTGATCACTGTTCGATCTCTTTTTATGAGGTGAGATCAAGAAATATATATTTTCTAATATTTTCCTTTTTCCCTTCTTCTATTTTTTCATTATGAACATTTGGGGACTATATGAACTTTCTGTGAGGAATTTGATTATTTAAACAGACTATTCAACATATGGGACTAGTAAGATGGATGCCAATGATTTAGCTCGGCTCCAATATGGACATACAGGAATCGGAGGTGGCACGGTATGGACACCGTCCCATTACTTCCGACTAACTCATTTATCTGCACTTTTCCCTCTTCAAAGATGGCAGATCGAGAACTGAGAGTGGCACAGTGCAATTTTTGTTGCGTCACTTCCGGAAAAGATGATTCTGATAGACAGTTATATCCAAACCAAATTACATCATCGTGAAGCAAAACGATTAAATGGACATTTAAGAAGTAAACCAATAAGGATGAACATCAACTTTTAAAAGAAGACCCGGACCTGTTGGAAATTATACCGATTAAAAAAGCCTCTCTACCGGCGAAACGGTCTTGGGAGTGCTTCTGGAGGATATTATCATTTGATTTATATTTCTTTCATATTTTGTTTTATTGATTTGTAATAAATAGTATATTTTATATGCTTCCTTTGCCCTCCATCCAGCTATTTGGTTCTATTTCGAAAGAAGGGTTTGTGTCCTATATACAGACCCAAGGGTCTACACACTAAGAGCCAAGTATACTAGGCTCTGGAGAAGGTGAGCAGTCAGCAACTCTGTATACTGTGAACTTTATTGAATTGACATATTGCACTAGGTATTTTTCCAACTTTATGTATTATAGGCACATCAAAGCACAAAGGAGGAGGGGCAGTATCACCATAGTGCACATTCGGTCATGTGATCTGAGCCTCTCCTATTGGGCTCAGCCAAATGTGAGCGTACTGTTTAGAGTTATATTCACTGCACAATATTGACTATATTGCACCATATATGTGTTTATTATTTTAGGTCATTGTACCTAACCCACATTGGAAGGGTAAGTATTTATAGCGCTCCACGATTTGACTGGGGTGGGTGTATATAACACACAGTTTTTACCATGTATTACTGTCTTAGAAATCTCTGCAAAATTACTGACTTATTACAATTATTATTAGCATTTATACAGCGCCACCTAATTATTCCACAGCGCTTTACAATATTATTTTAACAATAAATGAGGCAATTACAAAATGTTAAAGGAACAATAGGTTGATGAGGTTTCTGCTCAAATGAGCTTACAGTCTAGAGAAGATAAAATAATATTCAGTTTGTAGAAAGCAATGTAAATTAACGTAAAAACTTTGTTCCTGCTTATTTTGATACTATTTATATGTTGAGTGTTTTACGAAGATTGGCTTCCGCACTTAAGATTTGAATCGAGGGACCACATACATCTGGTAGTTCCAAGGTCTTGAAGCATTGGTGTTTGGCTCTGGATTTATATCAATGTCTTTCGTATCCACCGTTGGTTTCAGGGTGAAATTCTGCAAGATGGTTGCAAGAAAGAGGAAAATCTCCATACGAGCCAAACCCTCACCCATACACATACGTTTACCTGGAGATCAAAACATGGAGAGATGAGAACATGGGATCAAATATACATAAGTGGACTTTTCTCCAAACCTTCCTAAGACATTTTCAATATCTATAATTGATAGAATACTATTACCTGCAGAGAATGGCATGAAGGCTTCATTCTTTCTAAAACATCCGTTCTCATCCAGAAAGTGATGAGGGTCAAACTCATGGGGGGTTTTAAAGTACTTGGGGTCCTTCAAGACACTAGTCAAAACTGGGAGGACAAATGTTCCCTGCAAATAATTAAATATTGTTTTAATTAATTATAGTAGCTCGCGGCTAAACTAACGGTGAAGAATGGATATCAAATGGGTTAGTGTGCACTATGTAAGGCTCTTTCCATATATTTTTGAGGTGAACAAATTCTCTAAGGTGTTCAGCCTTTCTCACATGTGTTTTTGCTGTTGATTCAAAAGAAGGTAAAAAAAAACACAGTTTGAAGTGATTTTTAATTGAGAAAACATTGTTTCTTGACCCCAGAATGGCAATCAGATTTCTCCTTGGTCAAGAAGCTGTTGACTCACATATTACAAATTATATCAAAACACAAAATATGTAGGGGATGCAACTGAGGGTCTATAAATATTTGTCTGGAGGGCTATGCAATGCCACCTTCACTCTTGGCTGCAGTCTCCATACTCGCACTGATAAACAGTACTCAGGTTAGCTTTCCAAAAAATTACAGCTGCGTGGGTGTGTTCAATGAATTGCATGTGCACTGACTAATACTGATGCACCACTGTGAACATTCAGAAAGGTAAACATTCAGAATGAAATAGCCATTCATTAAATAAACTTAAGAAAATATATTATGTATATAAAGTTTAAATATTTTAGAGATACATAGATGTTTTATGTATATATTATTATATGAATACTATATGTTATATGTGTTACTTTCCAATGCTTGTTTTAAAGTTTACTGACCTTGGGAATGTGATATCCTCTGAAGGTTGTATCTTTACTGGCTGCATGGGCAAGACCTCCAGGGATAATATCAGCAAATCTCTGGATTTCATGAATCACCGCATCAGTATACGGCATCTTACTCCGGTCCTCCATTGATGGAGAACGATCTTGGCCAATTACACTGTCAATCTCTACTTGGACCTTTTCTAGAGACAAAATAAAGAAAAAGCACATGTAAAAAAAATCAAAATTAAAAGACATATAAAGAATAAAACAAACATAGGTAATAATATTAGTAACAACAATACCAATGAAACATATTAATATTTAATAATTTCGAAAATGTTATATAACCTTTGTTTTTTCCTACTTAAAGGAAGTCTTGGACAATAAAATGATTTAGATTTTCAAATTAGCGACAAGGAAAGGCAAAAGTGTACCTATGTATATTGAGTGATTGCTCAAAAATACGTTAATGCGGAGAGAGCTAAGGTGAGCTATACACAGAGTATTCAACTGTGGGACAACGTCTACCTTAGGTACGATGCTCAGCAAAAAAAAAGAAAAAGAAAAATAAATAAATGTTATTAATAAATGTAAAAACCACAACGTGCTAGTGTACAAAACTGTAAACCTAAGTTAGTGTTAACCAAAAAACCAACATAGGTGTAGTAAGTGAAAGAAATTAAAAAGAGAGAACAATCTCTTCCAGGACCTCTATCTTATTCATATATAGTTAGGAATATCAGGACTTATTGAGTTTATTCCAGGCCGCTGGGTAGGTGTGTAAAAGACCTCAAACCCTTCTTGCGGTAACACACGGGAAATACGTATATTGTAGGCCCATATAGTAAGGTTTCGTCCTGAATTGGGAATGTATAGGTAAAGATAGACCGAGGGAACAGGCACTTTTGCACCGTGCCCACGGGAAAATAGTGGCGGTCACAATTGTATACACACTGTTACTGTGTAGCTAAATTAGTAATTTATTAGCGGTCTAGTTGTAAGATACTTAGTGACCGTAGGATTGTCCATATGATATCTGCAGCCTAAAGACATTGATAGTTAAATATTCCATGGATTGTCGGCTGTTTGTATAATTAACGGACTCCTCACATGAACACTAGTAAGGTGCTGTACACAGTGCAGTGATTGTAAGGAAGAGGAAAGATTCCTCCCCGTGCCTACACAAGCACTTAGCGATACAATCACTTAACAGACAAATTTCCTAAAGGTATAATGACTTAGTGCGGAAACCAAGCAAAATCGATAAGCGGTCTAGTGAAAGGAACCGCCACTCCCCGTGCCTTCGAGGGCACCTAACACCCAACCCGCTCGAACAAACAAAGTAGACTATAAATTAGCTTAGTATGGTTACTAGCGGAGTTAGTCAGTCGTCTTATGAGGAGAGAAATTTGCTAGTCCCCGTGCCTTCATGGGCACCTAACAGTAATCCCGCTAAGTCGTTTAAGATTGTCTTAGTTACTCAAAGTAGATAGTTAATTTCAAAAGTTATTATCGCTAGGTGAGAAGGCTGGTCTGCCTGTAAGCCAAGTTATTCTGCCATCGCCCTGGAGAACTGTGCCTTCGAGGGCACCTCAATGCTAACACCCCTGGAAGAGATGTCTATCCTCAGAGTGGCGAGGATCTGATAAGAACTTCTAACTAATAGTGCGCTGCCTAATAGCTCGAATGGGCACACAAGCCTTCGAATGTAGGAGAAATTCAATATAGTTAGAGAGTAGCGTGGTCGCTGGTTACAGTGCTTAACACTAAATCATAGGAGAAGCACTGAAGGACACCCTGACGCGCGCGTTTCGCCCGACCTGGCTCGTCAGAGGGGAACCGGCCGGTACACTGCGTCTGGTTTAAATCTGGAGGTAAGGATTCCTATTGGGTGAAAAGGACCATCGTCTGATAGGTGAATTCTCATTGCGTCATTAATGACGGAGTGAGTGGGCGGGGTTTCTTCGCGGAGTCGCTTAACCCCTTCAGCGCTGGGTTTGATGCTAGGAACCTGGGATTCTAATATTGTTGAATATGCTGAAATTGCCAGTATATGGGGCAGACATCCTGATGGGTGCCTGTATTTAGTTGTAGCTCGGTGTTGATGGGGCTGCAGCATAATTATATTATATTCTGCTACCCACTAGACTGTACCTCTGGTAAGAAGATAGGCTAAGAAATCTGTTTGATTTTGGTATAAACATGGACCGATCAAATTATGTATATATATATTGGCCCGGTTCTAGTGGAATAGACCCCCAAAGATGGTGCCCGTGTGTGTCATGTTCTATACTTAAGGCAAAAATTCCTATAAATTGTTCATTGGTGTATGAAAGGAGTGAAATTGAACTCTTCGTCCTGATATTCCTAACTATATATGAATAAGATAGAGGTCCTGGAAGAGATTGTTCTCTCTTTTTAATTTCTTTCACTTACTACACCTATGTTGGTTTTTTGGTTAACACTAACTTAGGTTTACAGTTTTGTACACTAGCACGTTGTGGTTTTTACATTTATTAATAAAATTTATTTATTTTTCTTTTTCTTTTTTTTGCTGAGCATCGTACCTAAGGTAGACGTTGTCCCACAGTTGAATACTCTGTGTATAGCTCACCTTAGCTCTCTCCGCATTAACGTATTTTTGAGCAATCACTCAATATACATAGGTACACTTTTGCCTTTCCTTGTCGCTATGTTACCTTTGGGGCTACCCCCCGTTCTCTAAAAAGTGTACTTCCCCTCTGGCTCTTTCTCACTCCCTGCTGTCCAGATTTTCAAATTACCTGCGTATTCCTTGTTTGTGGTAAATAATGGTATTACCGTATTTTTCGCTCCATAAGACGCACCTCACCATAAGACGCACCTAGTTTTTAGAGGAAGAAACCCAGAAAACAATATATTCTGAACAAACTGTCCCATAGTGTTTCTTACTATGGGACAGTTTGTTCAGAATATTTTTTTCTCCCCTGTCCCATAGTGTCCCCCCTCCCATAGTCTTCTCCCACCCCCTCCCCATAGTCCTCTCCCACCCCCTCCCCATAGTCTTCTCCCACCCCCTCCCCATAGTCTTCATCCCCCCTCCCCTCCCCATAGTCTTCATCCCCCCTCCCCTCCCCATAGTCTTCATCCCCCCTCCCCTCCCCATAGTCTTCATCCCCCCTCCCCTCTCCTCCCCATAGTCTTCATCCCCCCTCCCCTCCCCTCCCCATAGTCTTCATCCCCCCTCCCCTCCCCTCCCCATAGTCTTCATCCCCCCTCCCCTCCCCATAGTCTTCATCCCCCCTCCCCTCCCCTCCTCATAGTCTTCATCCCCCCTCCCCTCCCCTCCCCATAGTCTTCATCCCCCCTCCCCTCCCCTCCCCATAGTCTTCATCCCCCCTCCCCTCCCCTCCCCATAGTCTTCATCCCCCCTCCCCTCCCCATAGTCTTCATCCCCCCTCCCCTCCCCTCCCCATAGTCTTCATCCCCCCTCCCCTCCCCATAGTCTTCATCCCCCCTCCCCTCCCCTCCCCATAGTCTTCTCTTCTCTCCCATACTGTCCCCCTCCCCTTGTCCCATAATTACTTACCTGTCTTGTAGCGTTTCTCGGCAGCACAGGGCGCACCGCGGTACTGGAACTTGAATTTCATGTTCCGGTTTCCGGCGGGACTGAAAGGAAGTGCGCACACTGAGCTAAGTGCGCACTTCCTTTCAGTCCTGCCGGAAACCGGAACATGAAATTCAAGTTCCAGTACCGCGGTGCGCCCTGTGCTGCCGAGAAACGCTACAAGACAGGTAAGTAAAACTTAATATTCGCTCAATAAGACGCACAGACATTTCCCCTCACTTTTGAGGGGAAAAAAAGTGCGTCTTATGGAGCGAAAAATACGGTAATATTCTTGAGTTGACCGTTCTATGAACAGGAAATTATTGTGTGTAGAAGACAGAATATTAAGTGATGGTAATATATGAACTACTTGTGGTGAGGTGGGGGAGGGCTGACTGCCATGCTGAGCATTCACACTTTGTTTGAGCTCCGAAATATATCTGGAGTTTACTGAATTTAATGGATTTTCGGTTCAATAATTTCAGTCAGGAAGTTAGTAATTCTCACTAATACACACAACTGTAGAGAAATCTCAGGCAACGGATCCTGCAGCCTACCAATGGTCTTCTTGGAGGTGGAGGCATGGTGAAGCAGCCGATCTCTTAATCTCCTTTCTACCTAGATGCGGAAAAGAGGTGTTCAGGTCCCTTTGCTCATCTCCCTCCCCGCCGGTGAGGTCACCCCGGCACACAGCAGCCTTGGGTCCTATAGAAGCAAACCGAAATACAGACAGGGCGTTTCCACCATTTAAAATGGCGTATGTCATGTGTATTCCAATCATACAACTACATGCCATGTCTGGACTGAAAAGAATCTTCACAGCTTTCTGGGCAAAACTTGCCAGCAGGACGCAGAGCAAAATACGCATGCTGTCAGCTGCCACCTTACCTCAGCAACCACATCTTGTTCATGTTCCCAGTGCAGTGGGGCTCCTGATGATGGAGATGGGTCCAATACCAAAATGAAGGTCTCTATGATCAGCCAACGCTGTTCCTTTTCCTCCCCTTACCCGGAGGCCCTAGAGGCTACAGAGACCACAATTCAAGTCGCTCTGTCATGGAAGTGACTACAGTAGCACACACCACAAGACACAACGGAGCAGAAACTACCCTGACAGCAGTGTTTAGTCAAGGCATCGAGACGGAGTGCAGTTAGCTGGTCTACTGGTTCGAGGACAGGAAAATCTTGGGGACCCACTGTTGCTGAACTCCTTGCTGTTGCCCACATGTGGTATTGGGTGACTACTAGTTAATGTGGTTCTTGTTAAAACATAGCAAGTTCATTTCCAGCAATGCAGGGACTTTTTTATTCTCAGTCCTTGCATTACATCTCTTCAACGTTTTCAGGATCAAGTGGTTTTAAAAGCTTTTTTTTTTTTTTTTTTAATAGTATCAGTTAGCAAGCCATTACCTTAACGAATTATTCTAATATCTTGTTGGCCTGACATGTTTTCTAGCATTGTCTTTATTTCTTTTTATTATTATTATTCGACAAGCATTTTACTCATCGTGTTCACTTAGTTTCATGTGTAGCATGTTTAGCTAGCAAGTTTGGGTGCCCATGTACTTGCCTATAATTGTCTTGCTCAACCAGCTTTGCCTATTCCTGAACCTCACTTACAATACATATAACGCGTAGCCAGCTTGTGTCTCATGCTCAATGTGTCCACCAGTTAAACAAGCCTGCTTAACCTATTTATTATTTTTACATAAAATCTCTACAAATTCTTTCTCTGTCATGACTATGTAAACAAAAAGATAAAGCACTGCGCTTACAGCAGCAGTAGCTTAGTGTAACGGACTCACCCGTACTCCGACCTTGTACCTTCCATTGATGGATGCTTCCTAGCTTGCGCCGAGGACCACAAGAACTGCACACCACAACCACCGCAGACTCCACAACTGCCGTAGTTTAACTGGTAGTCTCACCGTCTTCCTTCCACCCTGGATCAGCTTCTGTCTTCCAGGACTGTGTGGGAAAGACCTCTTCCTTCCACCCTGTATGAACCTCTGACATCGAGAACCATGTGGGAAAGACCTCTCCTCCAGGAGAGTGTATCAGGAACAGCTCTTAGACGAGCTAAGTGATTAAAGCTCAAGGGAGTATGCAGAGCATAGCAATCCCCAGTGTGATTATAGCTGTCCCCTCCAATCACAAGACAAGACTACGTGTTGAGGGTCAAGAAGGGCTTTCTTTTATGCAGGTTTTATACACAAAGTACCACCCACATGGGTTTGTAGAACAGCCAATCAAACACGTACAATACAGTAAAACACTCCCATTCATTCCAGCAAAATCCTCCCCTCTGCCTGTGATATAATTACTGTACACAATGGGTTAATGTAATTATCACAGGCAAGAAAAATACAGTTTTTATACAATTCCTATAACTATAAAAATACACATGCAATATTAATGAATTACATATAATTGCATATTCGAACTCAGCATACTTCAAATATAAACATATCCAAAAATCAGACAACTCCCTCCAGTGGTTTAAAAGTTCCATGGAAGTCTCTTTTTGACCGACCGCACGCACATTTTCATGCCCAAAACAGTTCCAGAGAATCAGGCTGTGCGACCAGTCTATTTCCCATGTTAAAGTCAGTTCAAACAGACGAACGACAACCATTCGAATTGTCGAATGAACTGTCGAACGGCGTTCAAATTTTTTGAACGGCGTTCGAAGTGTCGAATGCATTAGTTCTAGGGAAGGTAAAACTGCAGAGGTGTTCATGCCGTTTTGTAGCCGATTTTAGTTCCATGAATTTGACGGCACACACCGCTGACCGTGTTCGACTAAATAAAGTTGGTGTTCGGTTGTCGAATGGCGGCCACTTCGACTACTTCGGCACTTCAGCTGCATCTGAAGTGCCAATTTAAAGTTGCAGAATTGTGCCAGTACCCTTTAAAGAGCCAGAGCAGTCTTTTAAAACACCAATATGTCCAAATAGTGTTTTTTAACTGGCAAAGTCTCCCAGGGACCATAGTCACAAGGCAGGAGGCTGGCAAGCAGGCCTCTCCAGGACCAAGCGGCGAAGGGCACTTCGTTACACACTTAGTATCCAACAACTCAATAGCCAGCTTGTGTCTCATGCTCAATGTGTCCACCAGTTAAACAAGCCTGCTTAACATGTTAATTAGTATAATTTTTTCATAAAATATGTGCAAATTCTTTCTTTGTCATGACTATGTAAACCTATGCATATTACCTGTACGTACTTTGTTTTGCGCAGCAAAAATAAAGAATATTAAATAAAAAAATATATATGAACTACCTTGTATCTCTGGGTGCTTGAGCAGAATCAGGAAACCGTATCTTAAAGTTGTGCTGGAGGTCTCTGTCCCGGCAAAAAACAAATCTAAAACTGTTCCAATTACATTTTCATCATGAAATTCCGTATTGGGATTATTTTTTTCCTAGAAGAATTTCAAATGTTGTATTTAAATTGTTTTCTCTAGAATTATTCTAAGCAAAAAGGAATGACTCTTATTTTAGAGATGCTTACCTCATTCATCTTTATCAGGAAAGAGTCTATTAAGTCCCTTGGACAGTTTTTATCTAATGTTTCTCTATGAGATTTCATCATGTCTTTGACAAAAGCTCTCAGAGTATAGAGATTTGTGAAGACTTTCTGGTGAGGGCCAGGTATTACACTCAAGACAACTGGGAATAACTGAAGGAGCTAAAACACAAAAGGTACATTTTTACAAAAAGGAAAAGTTGCTAATTTGTTAAAGAGTGCTATTACAAGTAAACATGTTTTTTTTTTCAATACTTTATTTTTGCGTGAAAGTCTTGTTACAGCAGTATCAAACAGCAGTTGTTATACATTGAATACATAACATGAGTAACAACCGTATTCCTGAATTATTACAGGTATTCCTTTGTCGGACAACATTATCATGCCTGTCATGTAACAAAGACATTACACTTTTTTTATTTTTCACTTAACTTTTGTATTAAACCAGCAGTATGTATCTATTGACCAACTATCTACGCTGATGAGGCTGTTGTGGTTTAGATAATGTCAAAATTCGGTTGAGGGTTGTGTCACCAATCCATTCTGTTGCGGTCCTGGTCCTGCCAGGAGTTATGTCGGTGGTGCGCTTGGAATTGGGGCCATTCCCCTCTTCCAAGATTAGAGAATAGATGAAGAGGAAGAGAGAAGAAGTAGAGCCTGAAGGTACAGAAGGCAAAGCTGGGGGGGAGGAAGAAGAGTAGAGAAAGAAGGGGGGGGGGGAATTGTGTCAGTCCTGTGTAGCGCGGGGGCGTCCAATGACTCACTGTTCTTTCCCGACTGTCGAGGCGTTAAGTTGTGTCTTGGGAAAGTTCACTACTCGTCCAAGGTTTCCATATTTTTTCAAATTTAGACATGGAGCCTCTAACTCTGGCTGTCAGTTTATCCATTAAGTATACTTCCTTCAGGTTGGAGATCACCTTCCGTATGGGAGGCATGTCCACTTTTAGCCATGCCTGTGCTAGGGTTCTTCGCGCTGCCAGTGTTACTTTGTGTACTAATTTTTGTTCCCTATTGGTCCAGTCATCTAAAGATCTATTTAATAAATATGTCCAGGGGTTTAGCTCGGGTGCCCTGAAGATTTGTACCAGAGGGCATTCCCACCACATGTGGAGGTATGTGCCTCTGTGGCCACAACCCCTCCAGCAGTCGTCTGTCGGTGTTTGGTGCATGTGGAATAGTTTGACTGGGGTGGCGTACCACCGAAACATTGTTTTGTAGGATTGCTCCTGGAGGGATACACAGATGGACACTGCATTATACGCTTCCCATATTTCTCTACATTCCACTCCCTCCAGGACCTCTCCTAATCCCCTTTCCCATGTTTCTGTATATGTTAATGTACTCCATTCTTCTGTTTCTGAGCAAATGTGTGCGTATAGTGTGGTAATAAGTCCGGTTGGCATGATTTCGTTTAGACACATTGTCTCATGGAACGTCAACGGGGCTTTCCCTGCTCTTTGTATGTGTGGACGTCGTACATAATCTTTGAGTTGTAGGTACCGAAAAAAATCCCTGGGAGTGAGATGGGTCACTTGTTTTAGTTGTTCGAATTTAACTATACTATCGCTCTCAAACATGTGGCATACTCTTTGTAAACCTGCTTTTTCCAGGTTAGCAAAATCCCTAGCCGCCATTCCTGGGGGGAAGGCCCTGTTTCTTAATAGCGGGGTGAGTGGGGATGGGGAGGTCACTAGTTTGTACTTGGGAGCTGACGCGTCCCAAATTCTCAGGGAGTTTAGTATTGCGGGACAGGTGGTTCTCAGTATTGGCCTGTCTTCTCTGGGCACCCACATATGGTATTGTGGTAAGTCAGGGCCGGTGAGGAGGGACTCCAAGTCCACCCATCTCCTCCCCTCCAATGGTGGATGCCACATGGCCACCTGCGCTAGTTGTGCAGCTAAATAGTAGAAATAAAAGTGTGGGAACCCCAACCCACCTCTCTGTTTTTGTCTATACAGGATGTTTCGGGAAATTCTGTAATGTCTATTTTGCCATATGAAGTCCCCGACAGCCTTTTGCAGTGGGGCTAGGTCAGATTTTAATAGCTTAATGGGTAACGCCTGAAAGAGAAATAGGATGCGGGGTAGTACATTCATCTTTACTGCATGAATATGCCCAATCCAAGATATAGGTTTGTCTAGCCACTTATCCATATCTTGTAGTAGTGTTCGTATGAGTGGTGTGTAGTTTAGCTGATACAGTTTGGCCGGGTCATTGGGAAGTTGGATCCCTAGGTATTTTATGTAGTCTTTAGCTATAGGGATATTATATGTTGCCCCCAATGCCGCCGTGTCCACCGCGGACTGGCCCATGACTAGGGCACTTGATTTTTCAAGATTGGCCTCATAGCCTGAGAATTCTCCTAATTGTGTAAACATGTTTTTTATCCCCATTTTGTAAGATAGATAGATAGAACTTGCAAGCCATGAGGGTGTTGAGTTAGGCAGAGATATATCATTAGGTGTCGTGCCCATGGGCACTATTTGACCAGGATTCAAAACTGTGTTCCTCAGTTCCAAGGAGTTGACATTACCACTGCTCTAGTCAGTCAATATACATCCCAAGCAGTACGGAAGACAGCTCAATAAAGAAATCATTCTCATAGTGACAGTACTTACCTGGCCAGAAAATGAATTCAACTGTCTCAAGACTTCCCTAATGTAGAACAGAAGTTTTTCAAATTTCTTGTCTTCATAGTCAAATCGCTCACCAAACACCACTGAGCAAATAACATTGGAGACGGCCTGTCCAAGCAGAACTATAGGGTCAAATGGATTGTCTGTTGTGGGCAAAATTAAGATGTTAGTAAAATTGATATAATTCAGTTGATTTTTCAGAAAGATAAATATACTTACAGAGTTCTATATGAAGGTACAATTCAAATGCTCAAATCTAGTTGTTAAACTCCTAGACTACTTTATAGTTACAGATTAGGTAATGCTAAGAAAGGAAAACTAGAACAGGAAATACTTGTTTCAGATTTAGTTTGAGTTGTATGGAATAGGCATCCAGCAAAAGGGATAGAGAAACAGTTGAAGTTAGGCTGATATTGGTAGAGGTACACCAAGAGGTAGAATGAAGGCGGCAGAACTACAGCCGAAGGTAGGCCTGCATTATATACACTTGTAATAAGTGGGGGGACTGATTTGCTGGCACTATATAAATAATAAAATAATAATAATAATTAACAGTCAAACTGTATGCCAATGGAGTGTTATTGTGTTCTAATAAAAGCCCCATTCTACCCTTGAAAGCACACGGCCTTTCACCAGGCAAAACCAGTTTGGTTGTTGATAAACTTCTCCTCCATTCCTTCCAGTGAAATCCCTCTTCCCCCAGGAGGCACTCTGGTTCTGGTAGATCCTAAGGGATTGATTAGGGGAGGTGTGTCCAGCAGAAGGAAGGGCCTGGAAAAATCCCTACAAATAACACATTCCCTCTCTCTCTATGAATTTCCTCTCCTCGCGCTCTCTCTCTATTCCCTCTCCACACTCTGCACACCCTCTCTTATTACTCTCAGCTGGTGATCAATGGAGTGGTAACTGTATCACATATCTATGCCTCTTTTATGTTAATTTAGTTTACTTTCCATTCAATCAATGGCTAGTTTTGGATACCAGAAAGTTGGAGTGCGCTAGCAACTGCACTGGAGTCAGGATCTTCTCTGAGTACTCTGAATTAAAAGTATATCTGGGGATCAACTCACATGGACCAGATCCCTATCACCCCTGGATCAGAAGAAGCCCACGAGGCGGGCGAAACGCATCACGTGTGACATCAGAGAGAGGCGGTCCCAGCGGTCACGTGACCGGAACCAGGAAGTGTCTAAGCTGTATCATTTTCTGTGTGTAAATTCCTGCTTATCTAGTTGTGGGTTTATTGCTGGCAAACCCACTACTTCAAGTAAGAGTTTTAACCTTTTGTTTAAATAAATACTGTGTTTGATACTATTCAATTTGGGCTCCTGCCTCTCTATTTGTTTATACTGCCTAGATATTACATCTGATTCAGAAGAGTATCCTGTTTTGCTATACTGTGGGTTTATCCCTCTCCATTGGAGCAATTCCAACCCAGAGCCAGGGGTGATAGGGCTCTGGTCCATGTGAGTTGATCCCCAGATATACTTTTAATCTTGCATACCCTGTATATACAGATAGTCTGCACTATATACTGTATATTTTTTCAGAGTAGTCAGAGAAGATCCTGACTCCAGTGCAGTTGCTAGCGCACTCAAACTTTCTGGTATCTATTGCTAATTTGTTTCTCTGTGTGTCACTTGGGGGTAGTGCAACAGCACTGCAGATATTCTTAAGCGCTTTGACTCCATCTGGTTTTTCACTTAATGACTAGTTTTGGTAGCAACATATACTAGCCTGTTTCAAATGTATATGTATTGTTTCTTTGTTTGATTAGCCTATATTAATAAATATTACTGAATTGCTAAAAAATTGCTAAAAAAAAAAAGCATGGAGTGTGGACTCTGACTTTACACTCGTTTTTTAAGTTATTATTTTAATTTATTTATTTTATTATTAATCCCAGATTTACTCCAACTGGCAAGTAAAGATTACTTCAACACTGTTGTCCTGAGATTAGAATATAAACAACCAAAACACCTGTTCTTTGACACAGGAAAGGAGCAAATTAGATGGACCAATTAACTTTAATCAGGTGTTAACACCTATGTATTAGAGATTAACTATATTAGTCACCGTTTTCCGTTACATTGCTTGTTATCTACATTTAAATTCTGAGGGAGAATTGTTTGCTCCTTGAAATAATCAAGTTTTATTAATTACCATTCAAGAATAAATACCAACCTTTGTGCTTTCTGAAGGCATCTGTGAGAGAGCGAGCTTCCTCTTGGATTCTTTCCTCAATACTTCTCTTCCCCATTCCAAAATTTCTCAATGTCATGAGAGAGAATCGACGCATCGTCTTCCACCTCTCTCCATTGCTCAGGAGGATACCTAGAAACATCATGAAAAAGGTACACCTGTAATGTGCCTTGGTTTTTGGATGTCCAAAAATAAAGATTTATAAATAAGGAACATGCCTTCTACTCCATTCGGCTGTGTCTCTGGTTTACAGAAGTCCATTTATATTTTTATAAATTCTTTATTTTGAAAGATTTTTGTTTTATGGGGTGGGGGTACAGAAAAGAAAACGGGGGATTAAAAAGTTGTAGTACAAATTTCACAAAACTATTGTGTATTTCTTGCGGTAGACAAACAGTTCAAGCGTTTATATCATATAACTGTTGGTGGTTTCCACCTACTGTAATTGCAAATAAACATTTTCTACCTTCTGGTCGATATCTTTTGTGTCTGGGGATTGGGGTGGGGAACAGAAATGAGAAGGGTGGGGAGTAGGGTACATTTTCCTTTACTTTGCGTCTCGAGCCTTGTTCCAATAATGATTCCGTGCAGTGTTTGTGGTTGTAACCAATATTGGGGGTGTCGTTCCCATATACTTTTTTTTTTTTTTTTTTTTTTTTTATAATAGATTCCTTATTTTCATTTATGCACGGAGTAACATTTTAGGTTCTCTGGACCACAATAGTTACAGAGAATTCTTGAGTAATATTACAAAACATATCATATCAATAACATTGCGCACATTTTTAAGACAACAAATATTAAATCTAAAACTATGTATGAGTATAGGTATAGCCGGGCTTGTCAGGCGTTTGAGTGAGCGGTTGAAGACAATGTATAGAGTGAATGGATCGTGTGTAGGAGATCTTATAACGTGTCTTTCACCTGAACAGTGTCGTTGCAGTTGTAGGCTCGTATCTATCTAGACGATGTACTTTTTGACAGACATTACCAGTTAGTATACTTTCTTTTCAAAACTTAATATAAAACATAATATAAAACATCAACAGGTGTGCAGAAGAAAACTTAGGGTGGCTTGCTCAGAAGCCTATGCTCTTGTGGTTATTAAGGTGGTTTAACAGAAAGGAAGGTTTTGGTTAATAGCATGGTCATTGAGTGTTGGTATCATACAGTTGGTTTGCGCAGAGACCAATACTGCGGGCTTAATCAATCTTGCCCGTCTTGGGTAGTTATTCCTTCCAGTTTGATTTCCCGTATCAGGTGTACCTGTGGAGGCATTTGGATGTGTTGTCTAGGTTACGTCGGGGGGGGGGGGGGTAGGTAAAACAGTTTGGGGGCGGGGGTAAGGTTATAGGGTTTGTAAATCGTAGTCGTATGTTTTATTGTGGCTGAAAGTTACCAGTTATTGTCTGTTTCAGATGTTGTAGCGATTCGTCTGCTTTGTGGTTTTTAGCCTCTGATACGATTGTTTCTGGTATGGGTCTGGGGGTTGGGGAGTGGGGTGTTTGAACTTGGTCGGGGGCAGGGTAGTTCTCTATCCGGCGATGTAGCCGGGGAGGAAATGATCTAATCTCCCACAGTCGTGTGGGGTGTCTATTGTAGCAATTTAGTGGTGTGTTTAAGTCGCTATTATTGGGTGTGAGGTGGGGTTGTCGTATGTGTATGTGTTCGTAGGTATTGTTTGGTGTCTTCGTTTTTTTTTGGGGGGGGGGGTGTTGGTGTGGGGTCTGTCTCAGTGTGTGGTTCGTGTGGAGTCTGACATGGGTCGGGGGGGTAAGTGTTGAGTGGTGTGTATCATTTGTGAGAGTGTGTTGGAGATATCCGTCTCCTCGGTGTCTGGTTGGGTGGAGTTTCTCTTAGTTGGGGTATTCAGTGCGGCCATGCCTGGGTTAGGGGGGATGTGCGTGTGTCTGCCAGTTTTTGTCCGTTGTAGGTTAGGGTGGTGTTTGTGGTGGGCTGGCTGGCGGATCATTGGCGTGTGGTGTCGATGCGGTAGGGTTGCGATGTTGGAGTGGGCATGGATGAGGTGTGTGTTAGGGGGGGGGAGGAGGGAGTAGGGGGAGAGAGAGAGGGATAGGGGGGGGGAAGAGTAGAGCCAGAAAAAAGGGGGGGGGTAACCCCGCGTGTCCTCCGCCCCCCCGCCCCCCCCCCCTCGGGGAAGGGGCGGGAGGTTAGGTTGGTAGGGGGTATATGTGGGGGGGTTATGGCAGTGTTGCCGTTCTCATTATCCAGGGGTCCCATACCTTGTGGAAAGATTTGGTCGTGTCATGGATCAGGGCCGATAGTTTATCCATTTCCACGGCTTCTTCTATGCGCCTTTGGACTTCAGGCATGGAGGGGGTGGTGTTGTTGCCCCATTGTCTGGCTATGGTGCGTCGTGTGGCTAGTGCCACTCGGGCTGTGAGCTTGTTTTGGGCTCGTGTTAGGGTGTCGTGTGGTTTAGAGAGGAGCCATATCCAGGGGTCTAGCGGTAGGTTGCTATGGAGTAGTCTGTTTGTCAACTGGGCAATTTTGCTCCAAAGTGGGGCGATCGTGGGGCATTCCCACCAGAGGTGGAGGTAGGTGCCCTGTTCTCCGCATCCCTTCCAGCATCGGTCTGAGGTGGAGAAGCGCATTTGCTTCAACCTCAGGGGAGTGATGTACCATCGGAACATCGTCTTGTACGCCTGTTCTTTGTGTGTGACACAGATTGTGAGCGAGGCCGTAGCGTCCCATATTTCTTTCCAATCCGATGGGTCTTCTGGTTGTCCTATGTCTTTATCCCATGCTGCCGTGTATGAGAGGGCATCATGAGAGGCGGAGTTGTGGAGTATACCGTAGATAATGGATATCTGCCCTCTTTGTATTGGGGAGCGCATGCACATTTTTTCAAAGGTCGTGGCCGGCGTGGTGGCCGCTTGGTGGTTGAGTGGTTGGGATAAGAAGCTCCTAATTTGTAGGTAGCGGAAGTGGTCGAACGTGGTGAGTGGAGTGGTGTTCGTTAGTTCCGGGAAGGGGAGTAGTTGTGGTCCTCTAAAAAAGTGGCAGAATCTGGTCAAGTCATTATCTTCGAACCGTGCAAAATCCTGTGGGGTCATTCCCGGTTCGAATTGGGTGTTGCATAATATGGGTATCAACGGGGATGGGGAGTTAATGATTTTATGTTTGCGGGTGACTTGGTCCCAGAGTTGTATGGAGTGCGTTAGTGCGGGTGTTGTTGGGGGGGTCTGTGGTCTGTCGTTTTTTGGTAGCCATAAAAGTAGGGAGGGGAAGTCCCGACCGAGCAGGTCGTGCTCCAAATCTACCCAGATTTTTTGCCCAACTGGGGCATGTAAGTTCTGTATTTGTGCGAGTTGGGCCGCCTGGTGGTAATCCCACAAGTTGGGTAGGCCCAGTCCCCCCATTTTATGCGGTACGTATAATGTTGCTCTTTTGACCCGTGCCTTCTTTCCCGCCCAGATAAATTTGTCTATGCGTGTCTGTAGAGATCTAAAGTCTGCTTTGGATATGGGTATGGGCAAGGCTTGGAATAGGAATAGGAATCGTGGGAGGAGGTTCATTTTTATTGATGCCAGGCGGCCCAGCCAAGAGATGGAGAGGTGTTGCCAGGTCTCCAAGTCCTGTATTGCCTTGTTTAATAGTGGGCGGTAGTTAATTTGGTACGTCCTGTTGAGTTCTGCCGGTAGTCGCGTTCCTAGGTATTGTATGGATTGTGGTTCGTATCGGAACGGGTGTGTCAGTTTAAGTGCCTCTAAGGCTGTGTGGGGGATGTGGATTGGGAGGGCTTCCGTCTTGTTGAGGTTCAGTTTGTATCCTGACACTGTTGCGTAGTCTTCTAGGAGGGTCAGCAGTGGGGGGAGGGATGTCGTGGGGTTTGTCAGTGTCAGCAGGAGGTCGTCCGCGTAGGCCGCCACCTTATAGTCTGTGTCTCGATTTTTAATGCCGGTAATGGTTGTGTCCTGTCGAATTGCTTGTAGGAGGGGTTCCAGGGAGAGGGCGAAGAGGAGAGGGGAGAGGGGGCAGCCCTGTCTTGTACCGTTGTGGATCGTGAAGGTGGGAGGTTGGGTATTTGGGATGAGAAGGTTTGCTGTGGGTTGAGAGTACAGTCCTTTGATCATTCCGATATAGGTCTCGGGGAAGCCCATTTTGTTGAGGGTTGTGAATAGGTAGGGCCAAAGGATGCGGTCAAACGCCTTCTCGGCATCTAGGGAGAGGAGGAGTGTGGGGTGGTTGCGTTTATTTGCCAGCCAGATGAGGTCAAATGTTCTCCGGGTGTTGTCGCTGGCCTGGCGGTAGGGGATGAAACCTACTTGGTCCGGGTGTATAGTTTAGGTAAGAATGGGAGAAGACGATTGGCGAGTAGTTTCGTGAGGATTTTGATGTCGGTGTTGAGTAGTGAAATGGGTCTGTAGTGGCCTGGGTCTTGGTGGTCTTTATCGGGTTTCGGTATCAGGCATATGTTTGCCCTTAACATGTCTGGGGGGGGGGGGTTCTCCGTCCATGATGGAGTTGAATAGTGTTAGTAGGTGCGGGAGGAGTTCCGTTGGGTAAGTTTTATAATAGAGGCCGGAGTAGCCGTCGGGTCCTGGGCATTTGTTCGGTTTAAGGGATTTTATAGCTTGTGCGATTTCCTCTGTGGTGATTGGCGTGGTGAGTGTTTGGCGGCCCTCTTCTGTTAGTGAGGGCAGGGGGATGCGTTCCAGGAATGCTTCTATTCTCGTTTGCGCAAGGGCGGGGTTCTGTCTAATGTCAGGGGTATGGTCGTAGAGTGAGGCATAGTATTTTTGAAAGGCGTTCGCGATCTGGTGAGGTAGCGTGTGCATTTGTCCGTCGGGTGTTTTTATTTGGGTTATCTGTTTAGCTCTCTGCCGCCGGCGTAGTCTGTGAGCCAGTAATGTGTCCGCCTTGTTTGACTTTTCATAAAACATCTGCCTCGTCCATTGGAGTGCTTTTCGGGAGTCCTGCGCCATAAATTTTTGTATGCTGTTTCTATGTGTTTGCAGTTGGGCTGCCAGTGCGGGTGTAGGATTTGTTTTGTGTAGAAGTTCTGTCTTCCTGAGGGCTGTGAGGTGTAGTTCGAGTTCTGCTAGTTGTTTCTTTTTATGTGCTGTGGCTGTTGCTATCAGCTTGCCTCTAATAACGGCCTTGTGCGCCGCCCATAGGGTGCCCGCTGAAGATACTGAGTGTTTGTTAAGTTCGAAGTAGGTTTGAATGTCCTGTCTGATGGCTTCTTTAATGGCTGGGTTGTGGAGGTGGGTCGGGTTGAGTCTCCAGGACCACACTTTGGTAGTGTCTGGGATGATGAGTTGAAGGAGGATCTCTGCGTGGTCTGACCATGTGATCGACCCTATCGATGTTTGTGTTATATATGGGAGTAGGGTGGGGGAGGTGAGGAACATGTCTATGCGCGAGTACGAGGTGTGGGGGTGTGAGAAGAAGGTGAAGTCTGTTGTGGTGGGGTGCATCGTTCTCCAAATATCTACTAGTTGTGTTCGCGTGGCGAATGCTTGTAGTAGTGTGTCCGTACGGGTAGTTGGTGGGGTCCTTGTGCCTAGGGTATGCGTCCTTTTCCTGTCTATGTCCGGGGTCAGGGTCGCATTGTAGTCCCCACCTACGATCATATGGTGTGATGGGAAGAGTCGGAGGTGGGTCTGGAAGGTGTCCCAGAAGTTCGGGTCCGGGAGGGTAGGGGCATAGATGGAGGTGATTGCGTACCTATGGGGGCCTATGTGTCCTGTTACTGTGACGTATCGGCCTTGTGGGTCGGCCACTGTGCGTGTAACTGTGAGTGGGCAGGAGGTGCGAACCAGTATGGCTACCCCGTTTTTCTTTTCGGCTGGGGAGTTCGCTAGATGACAGTCCCTATAATATCTATTGCGAAGAGGGAATGCTCTGGAGTTTTCATAGTGCGTCTCCTAGAGCAGGATGACGTCGGCTTTGGTGCGGTTCGCCCATCTAAGTAGGCGGTGTCTTTTGGCCGGGTTGTTTAGGCCTTTACAGTTTATGGATATGCAGGTGAGATGTTTAGGTTTGGGTTTGGGTTCCGGTCTTGGGGTGTGGGCTGGCCTCTCTGTGGGTCCGGTTGTTGGGCTCCTCGGCATCGGAAGGGGGGGAGCGAGGGGGGGGAGGAGACGCGAGGTGGTAGCGGGTGGAAAAATGAAGACCGAGAGAGACGGGAGGGGGGAGAGAGGAGTGGAGGAGAGGGGGCGGGGGTGGGTTTTAGATCGTGTGAGTGGTGGGTGTGTAGGTGTCTGAAATGGGGGGTTGTCTACACGGTGGACCTGGTCTTATGACAGGGTTGCCAGGTCGTATGTGGGGGTGGCCGTGGACGTGGGGGTCTTTGACCGGTCGGTGTGAACCTTTGGTCCTGTGTAGGGGGTGAGGTGGGCGAGGAGTGGAGCCTCCCTCTTCCCTGCTTAGATTCATGTGTTATGGGTTACGAGTTGTACGTCATGTTTTAGGAGGTTGGCGGTGTGGGTTCCTAGGAATTTTGCGGTCGTCCCGTGTGGGCGGTGTTGGGTGGGGTTTTGTCGCGGCTTGACCTCCAGCAGTGGAGGTGGGGGTTCGTCAGGGGCCAGAGGGGCATTGTGCGTTAGGGGTGTCTGTTTAGGTTGAGGATCCGATCCGACCTGGGGTTGAGTGTGGTAGTCATGGTTGTAGTCTAACTGTCGTGTTGCTGGGGTTGTAGGGTCCCCTTGTCTGGGTAGTGTGATTGGCGGTCCTCCTACCTGTCTCTGCGGTCAGCGGTGGTTTAGGGGGAGGTGTGTGCTTTATAAGTCAGCGTCCCCATGGGTCGTTGAGGTGCGGACTGTGGGTCGGGTGTGGGTGTCTCTCCCGTCTGGGCGTGTCACTACTCGGAGTCCCGTGATTGGTGTTCGATGTGTCATGGGGGGGGGAGTCGTGGCATCTAGGTGTCAAGCTTTCTCATTTCCTATGCCTCAGTTACCATGTTATATGAAGTGCTGCAGAAAATAAGGCAAATAAGTACAGCAATCTCGACAAATAAACATTACATGTATCATGAGAGAGTTGCTGGTTGGTGGAGGGGTTGAGTTGTAGGGTATCCATCGGGGGGGGGGGGGCCTTCGGCATGGTAGTGCAGCATGATACATGAGGATCAGACATATAAGGATAAGACATATGAGGATATAACGTCTTCGTGACAGTGTCGATGGCTCTGGTTCCCCCTACCCTTGCGTTATCGGGTTCCCTCCTTAATTATTGATTGTCACCGGGCCCTGTGCCGGGTGTCTGGGGGTTTGTGGGCGGGTAGGCGGAGCCCAAAGTTGGTCCCAGGTGTGAGTGGGTTGCTTTATGGGGTGATTGATATCCGGGAGCCGGGTATATTAGCAGTAGTTGGGGTCCCCCAGGGTATCTAGTGTTGGTCATAAGTATCAGGGGCGGGGGGGGGAGGCATCGACTCTGTCGTCTTAGTCAGACGTTTCCGTGTGTTGTAGCACAATACATTATTTAACAATTTCATGTGCAGCAACCTTAAATTATACAAAACGATATAACATAATACAATAATACAATAATACGATACCCCTCCTAGGTCAGCATCTGTGAGTGGGTGACTTGCACCGTGTGTCAGAGTCTCTAGTTCTTGGTGCTAGTTGGACGAGGGTGGGTCCGGTTCGTGTTCGGGTCCTGGGGGGGCGTCGGTTGCGGTTTCATTGTCCAGGTAGGTGCATGAGGAGCATCTGGGTGGGAGCATAGCGGGACTGTCCGGGTGGATACGTCCATTGAGTTCCTTGAGCGGTATAGGTGACATCTCTGGGGAGACCTGGGGGGGGGGTTATGTCCGTGGGGTGTCTCAGGGTGTTTTCCAGATCTCTGGTGTTGGCTTGAGGTCGGAGGGGGTACCAAGTTGGGTCGACCCGGGGAGCAGTTGTTTGCGGGTGTGTCGGTCGGAGGCACATGTGAGAGGTGATAGGGCTGTGTTTAGTTCTGTTCTTCAGGCCTCATGGGGAGCCTCTTCCGTGGCGTTCGGCGAGGGGAGTCCGAGAGCCTGTCGCGTTGGGTGCGTGGTCTGTTTCTCACGTTCATGGAGTTTGTTTGCTGGGCTGGTAGGAGGGTAAGTCCCAGTGAGTCCGCAAAGGGGGTCATTTCTGTCGCACTCACCAGAACGTGCGTTTGGCCATCCTTTCTGACTATCAGTTTGAAGGGGTGACCCCACATGTAGCGGATTCCGTAGTGGTTTAGCGTGAGGGTGAGCTGCTTGAGGTCTCTTCTTTTCTTTAGTGTGGATGGGGCTAGGTCTTGGAAAAAGGCCAGACGGGTCCCTTGATATTGGGGGGGGTTGTCTCTTGAGAGGTTGAGGATTCTTTCTTTTATCGCAAAGAAGTGCATGCGGACTATAACGTCCCTGGGGGATTCGGAATTGAGGGTCGGTGGCCTGAGTGCTCGGTGGGCTCGGTCCATTAGTAGGTCCTGTGTGGAGGCCTCCGGTAGTATAGTGCGGAACAGGTCTGTTAGGGTGGTGTGGAGAGCTTCTGGTGTAACCTTTTCAGGTAGGCCTCTGATCCGAATGTTGTTGCGTTGCAACCTATTATTTAGGTCTTCAATGTTTTCCTCCATGGTTTCAATCTTTGCGTATAGATATGCAAGCTCTTGGGAGTGTTCACGGGATTTGGAGGTGAGTTCCGTGATGTGTTCTTCGGTATCGTCTGCTCTCTGTGTCAGGGATGTGATATCTTCACGAAGACCTACGAGCCTTTTGTCGAGCTCCGTTGCCATGTGGGATTTAATGTCTGCCGTGGCTTCGTGGAGCATTTGTCGCATTACTTGCAGGGTGAGTGGGGCGTCCCGCATAGGGCTGTTGGGGTCGGCTGTGTTTCCATCTCTGTCTGCTGTGTGTCTGTCCGTCATGTTTTGGCGGCAGGATGGCCCTTCGGGCTCCGGTTGGGAGCGGAACATCGTGGCGACAGATGGAGTCTGTTCTTTGGGGTCTTTTTTTTGTTTTCCGCCGCCCATGTCTCTGCTTCGTGTGAGGGGTGCCCAATACAACGTTGTCCGGGTTGTCTGTGGCGTTTTGGGTGCTCGTAACTGCGGATGTTTGCGGATTCAAATAGTGGGGAAGAGGGAGCTACAGGATTATGCTGCCATCTTCCTCGGCGGTCCAGAAGTCCATTTATATTGATGTTATATTTTCATAACACATTTTTTCAGACAGAAAGACTGAAAGATACACAATAACAACACGCCCCTCTAGGTAGATGTCTTTATCGACTCACAGTAAAGAACTGAGTATTCTTCAGTAACTCATGGTAAATGAGTTATCTGCTATCTGTTTTTAAAATACAACTAACCTAAGCCAGAACAGCAGAGGCAAAGAGATGTAATAAAAATTTTAATATACTACATTTAATTGTAAAAAAATTACATTTTTAAAAAGTGAGCTTTAATTTTTGTTTATTACCATAATCTTTGAACAATAAATCACTCAGACGTAAGTTTCCTCTGTCGCTAAACACATCACTGTGATCCACCAGAGCTTCTTTCACCGTGTCGCACCCAATAAGCATGACCGCACGCTGGCTGCCCAAATAAACTGTGTATACTGGTCCATATTCCTTGCTTAGCTGTGGACAGACACACAGGAAAATCAATGGTTAATTTACACATAGTATCCTTTCCGTGATTCTCCACGGCTTCATCAGCACCTTAACTATATCAAAGTGCATGCTGATTAATATAATTTAGTTTGTACACATAATGTGTGTAAGGAGTAATACAAACTGGGCATCTGACAATTGAAACCTCTAGATATGATTGTGGCTTGGCCACCCCAACCTATTACACTATACTTCACACCCAAAATACATTTACACCAAATGCTAATTCAAGTAGAAACTGTAACACTAGATCCACCACGGTTATCCTTATAACGTCGCCAAATGTTTGTTTGCACTGCTTACCCATGATGTTACTCTTCTCGTTTTTCGGGTAATTTCATAATCAACAAATGACATTCAACTTTTTAGCATTTGGAATATAGCGTGAATGTGATCCACTATAATTCTGCCTATTAAGATGCAAAAAAAACTTTGCCTTGAGTTAATATTTTGAAATAACCTTATCAAACGATTGAATATTTTTAGGTAAAGTTTTTTTCTTTTTTTTAATAAATAATCTTTTATAATTTTTTTTCATAGTATTTTTCTTTTTTACAAACAAAAAAAATAAGGTATTGTTTTTTTCAAATGATAAAATATCAAGAAAATCTATCATATATTATATATATATATATATCAATATGTAAAAAATATCAAAATATGAAGATACGTTTTTCAAAATAGGAATTCACTTCAAAAGTATATCGAAAACGGGAGTCATTTTTATCCATGATATTTTTATACTTTGTTGCAGTTATAAGTTCATGGAATGAATGAGGATAATCTTATTGTCTGTTAGGTCTAAACTTATAAAGCCACAGTTAACTATTTCCAATTATGGCACAAAAATAATTTTTTACCCCATAATGGCAATCAGATTTCTCCTTGGATGAATAACCTGTTCACATACATATCAATTATATCCTTGAATATTCTATTTTTTTCCTTTTGTAATAACACTGTTTTGTAATGACTCTGTTGCTTCTGTAATCTGAGACTATTTAGCCTTTCAATCTATCAGCACAATACACCGTGTCAAATGAATATAGGATAGAAATAAAAAAAATCCACATTTTAGATCATTACAGATTTGTTTCCAAACTGGACAGTAAGAAGAAATAATATCTATTTTTATTAAATAATCTATATCATGAGGCCGCTTACTCTATTCTACGGACTCTAGCCAAATCTCGTTAAATGGTTAAATACCCTTTCAACCTGTAAAAAGAGATTTTACAGAAAACATTTTCACATACAGCATAATAGTCAATCCCATCCGGCTTTCATAAACTGATTTTGCTTTAATTATTGTAATTAATAATGGTGCTGCATTTTCTACAGTACTAACGTAAGATACCATGTTTGCAGAATATATTGTATGTAGCACTGTGGATTGTATTAAAACATTGAAATGGTGAGGTGACCAAACACAAATTATTAACGAACAATTATTTCTCACCTTAACCAGGGATTGGGGCAATTCTTTGGTGCTAATCTGCATAATATTCCCCAGCAGGGGCAGAGGCGTTGGTCCTGGGGGCAGGTTTTCCAGCTTTTTCCCTCCTTTCCATGTTATTAGGTACAGCAGGAGGGTGACAAAGGAGACCAGTAGAAATGTAGCTGCAAGTCCCAGGGACATGATAACAGGAGAATGTTTCCCTGTCAAATGGCTTTCTGAGTCCAAACAACCTACGTACCTATATGGGCAGCATTCCAGCGTCAGCTAATGGCAGTAAAAAAGGTTTACCAGGTGTATCTGAGTTTAGTTCCGGGTTGTGTAAAGGGTTATGTTATGTAATGTTCTGCAATACTATCCTTATCTCAGAACATGCTTAGTAATACTCAGACACAAAAGATAATATCGTGTTCTGGGGTCGGAGTTACAAGTTTAGAAAGAACAGATACAAAACCAAGTGCTAACATGATAACTGTGATTGAATAAGTAAATTGCAATTACAAGCATTTAGCGTTTTTATAGACCCGACTTATGAAAAGAAAAATTGATCCCAGGTACATAAAAAACACAAAGATAGAACATTGTATATACGGCGCTTAATAATAATTCTAGTAGTTTCAAATTGTGGTATCAGCAGCTATTGCACCAATAGGTGGATATCCCCAAAAATCCACTACACACACAGATGTAAATAACAAGCAAAACTCAGTGTTTGCTGATCCACCCCACTTTCCAACACACAGAGTAAAACAGTGCAGCGCTAAAGATTGAATTCACACTTACCCATCAATATATAGGGGAATATCCACATTCATGAAATACAGAATAAAAATACAATAGTGTAATAAATTTAAGTGATGTGAATTTTTTTAAAGTGAGTATGTAGATAAACTCACATTTTTTAGAACCTTTTTCGTAATCGACTCTATACAAAAAGCAGATCTGGACCTTTAAGGTGGCACCAGGGGACCTTCTTCTATGTTTATTCTCAGTAGTGAATATGGAGATATAAGCAGAGAGACAGGAAACAAATCCCTGTGTAGCCAAATAAAACAGTTTGTAACAAAATGTATAAAAAATTGTCTGCTCACCTTTTCTGGAGCCTGTTAGAGAACTGGCTTCAACATTTTAATTTAGTGTCAGTTTGTAGGGTGACACTACCGTATGGGAACCGGAAGATCAGGATGTAGATTTAAGAGAGGGGGACTTGTAAAATAAAATGTAATTTTATTAATAAAACAGGTAATAAAAATAAAATTTGAGTGTGCAAAATAAGCAAACATACGTCCTTTCTGTGGTCCTTCCTCTCGTCCAAGACGCGTTTCGCCGGTAATGGCTTTCTCAATTGGCGTGTATATTGCTGAGTTCCCGGTTCCAGTTTTAAATCTTCATTGGGCTCCTCCCCTTTTTGGCTAATAGTCAATATGGTGGTGCTTCCTTTTAACCCCTTAACGCCGTTACGGCGTTCCATGCCGTCCCGCATTAAATGGGCTTTAAAGCCGTTGAGACGGCATGTAACGCCGTAAAGGCTTTGAGCCCCTGGAGGAGAGGTGTACTTACCTCCGTCGCAATCCTCTTCTGGGGGCTGCCTGACAGCCAAGGCAGCCCCCCTCTGGCAAATGAAGCCCCCGGGGGCCATGTGATCGTTTTCAAAGAGCGATCATATGGCCCCCTATAGCTGGCTATAGATCTGCCAGCAGGGGGGCTGTCTGAAATGTCAGACAGTCCCCCTGCTGGTGGGAAGTAATAAAAAAAAATATTAAACACGTGTAAAAATAAATTTAAAATATTTATATATATGTAACGTCATACAAAGTGTATTTTAATATTAATATTAGTATATATATTAATATTAAAATACACTAAGAATGACGTTACATATATATAATATGTATGTATATTATATATATAATAGATGTACATATATATATTATATATAAATACGTATAATTAAAATAATAAATAAATAAAATAATAAAATAAATAAATAAAATATTGAAACAAAATTTAATATAAATTATGTATGCATATGTAATTTCATTCTAACTGTATTTTGTTATTAATATATATATATCGGTAATAAAATACACTTAGAATGACATTCTATATATATATCTATCTATATATAAAATACAAATAACCGCAAATATATATATAGATAAATACATATAATTACATAAAAGATTACTGTTACGGACCGTTTCAGCATAAAAGGGGAAAAATCCGTTTAGGCGATAATCCCCTTTTCACAAAAAGGCACAGCTACTGTAAAAGCACCAAAACTCACGAATTGGATATAGGTGAATGCACCAAACTCCCGAACTGCATACAAGAGAATAAGGTAGCACTCCAAACTCCCGAACTGGAACCTCACGAATTGCTGCTAGCAGACGAACAGGAAAAGCTCCTAAGCGGCTTACACTCCTGGCAGTCAGTCCCTATCAGCATACAGTGAATCCCCCCAAGAACGAGACAAGGCTCCGTGTTGAGGGTCAAGCAGTGGTCTGTTTATTCAGGGCTACCTGCCCCTGTATTTATGCAGGTCTCCCACCCGGTGGACACTCCCCTAGGGGACCAGATGGAAGACTGAAACAGCAGACAGACATGTATCATTTTCGTACACACAGCCACAATACTGTCCCATAATGCATCTTGGTTTCCTCCTCTCTGTCCTGGAGATAATTAATGAAGTAATTCAATTATCTCCCAGGACAAAGGCCAGACTCCATTATGCACATGGTGACACAGAAACAGTATATCACTTTAAAATACATACAGACACATTTTATACATAAAACACAGACATGTAACATATCCCCAGATAGCTCAGGTCTGGGTGCACATTATTAGGTGAATGGCACCCAGATCACACAAATACATTTTAATTGCCATGGAGCCAAAGTCTTTAATTATACGAACAGGCTCCATGGCAGGCTATCTGGGTTACTACAGTTCACATAAAACATAAAATACCGAATTTCCCTGCATTCACCAAATCCATACGAATTAGAACCAGGGGCTGGAGGTTCAGCGGTGCCTGCACGGAAAAGTGTCCGATTTTGGTGCATGAAAGCCGGGCAGAAAAGCGCTGGCTGCCCTGGGAGCTCCAGAACAGCGCCACCTAGCAGCCGCTAAGTGTAACAGCAGGCACAAAGTTAACAAGCAATTAAGCTGCGGTTAATCGCAGCTTCAGGGAGGTAAATTGGCAGCACACTCCAGCTCCTGGGTGGCCAATTAACAGCGCCGGCCGGCTTCCCACGGCTCTGGGGAGGTTGGTGAACGTCTGTTTGTTCGGTATATGAAATCTACCGAACTGCTGTGCAGAAAGGGAGAAATAAATCCTTCTGCACAGTAAAATGAACCCTTTAGCTGCCGGTCCATAATCCAAAGGCAGCAGGCGGGCAACCAGGCTCCTCCAATACAATGTGGCGAGATTGGTTTCGTCACAATTACATTAGTATACACGTAGAATTTAAATACCTATAAATGCATATATATTAAAATTCTACGTGTATATTTAAATAATCTTTTAACATAATTATGTGATTTGATTAATTAAAATTTGATTGACATGCCTGACAACACAGGGAGAAAGTGCAGAGAATTTAATTTGCAAGCACTATATTTCACCCTGTAACTCTCCAAGACACAATAAAACCTGTACATAGGGGTACTGTTTTACTCGGGAGACTTCGCTGAACTCAAATATTAGTGTTTCAAACTGGTAAATTGTATTACAACGATGATATTTTAAGTAAAAATTATGTTTTTCACATTTTTTACAAACAAACGGCACTTTTATGGTCTATATTATTGTTGTATATGTTTTACTGTTTTAAAACACTAATATTTGTGTTTAGTGAAGTCTCCTGAGAAAAACAGATTGGTTATGTTGCCTTTGAGAGCGTATGGTAGCCCAGGAATGAGAATTACCCCCATGATGGCATACCATTTGCAAAAGTAGACAACCTGAGGTATTGCAAGTGGGGTATGTCCAGTCTTTCTTAGTAGCCACTTAGTCACAAACACTGGCCAACTATTAGTTTTTTGCTTTTTTCACACAAAAACAAATATGAACGCTAATTTTGGCCAGTGTTTGTGGCTACTAAAAATTACTAAACATACCCCACTTTCAATACCTTGGCTTGTCTACTTTTTCAAATGCTTTGCCATTATGGGGGTAATTCTCATTCCTGGGCTACCACACCGTCTCAAAGGTAACGTTACTAATCTGGAAAATTTCAATTTGAAAATGGAATGTTCTATATTTGACCCTGTAACTTTCCAAAACAACATAAAACCTGTTAATGGGGGGTACGGTTGTATTTGTGAGACATCGCTGATTACAAATATGTGCACAGTATTATGACATTCACAGTTAAAATGTCAGACGGAAATGCAAATTTTCTCACGTTTTTTTTTTATTTTATACATAATAAATTATGTTCCATATATGAATAGTTAATGATAAATTAAAGCCCTGTTTCTCCTGAACAAAATGATATATAATAAGTGTGGGTGCATATAATTTGAAAGAGGGGAACTACGGGTGAACAGACATATAGCGCAAATTCTAGTTTTTGTTTACGTTTTGTTTTGATCAGAACGTGCACTATTGACTCCGTCCTGAAGGGGTTAACCCCTTAAGACCGCAGGACGTACTATGCCGTCCTTATTTGGGCGGCTCTAAATGCCGCAGGACAGCATAGTACGTCCTGGGCGGTCTTACCCTACACGTGGCCGGCGGCACATGGCCGCTGCAGATCGCGGTCAGGGGGCATGCCTGGCCCCCCAGGCAGCCCCCCTGTGCCTGGGGACCGCGGTCTGCAGCTTCCGATCGCAGTGACAGGCTGTCACTGCGATCGGTATTTACCATGTGTCAGCCGATTTTAAAATCGGCTGACACATGGAGCCGCAGCATTTTTAATCTGCAGATCGCGGTCGGTGGTCAGTGACCGCGATCTGCAGAGTATGATCGCAGTGAGAGGCTGTCTCTGTGATCTGAATGCAGAGACAGCCTCTCCCTGCGATCTGATCGCAGTGACAGCCTGTCACTGCTGCCCCGGTCATGGGCTTTTAATATCTTTACAGCTATGACGACAAATAGAATTGAGGAGAATGCCGCTTCGGCCCTCTTACATCTAAATCTGATTTTCAACTCCCAGAAAGATGTTTGTTTTGCCATTCATTGCCTAGTCACTGTTAAAATCATTATTGCGAGACATTGGAAATCATCAAACCCGTTTGATAAGCGGCTATTGATCGATCAGATCATGTTTCAAATGTCAATGGAATATGAGCTGATCAACAATTCGACTTTTATGTCGAAGAGGAAACAATGGTATAAAGATTGGTTAAAAAAATATAAGGGCTTATTTGGACATCCTTCTATCTAGATAGTTTGTTATATCTGTATTTTATTTTTGATATATTTGTTGGCTTTACTAAGGGATAAATCAAATAGAATATAAAATAGATGTGGAGATACATAGACTAATGTCGAAGAAAATAATTGATCATGTGCTCTAAATTATGTGCTCTAAAATTTAGTGACGGTTCTTGTCTTTTATTTTGTTTTAAGTGTTATTTATGTTGGTTCCTAGGTGATCATTGTGATAATATTTTTTTTTGGTATAATGCCAAATAATGTGTAATAATTTATTTAAATATTTATTTGTTTGTAACATTATATATGAATTGAATCTCTTAGGCCCAACATAATTGTCTTTCATTGTGAAAAAGGAAAATGCTTCAATAAAAATTTATAAAAAAAAAAAAAAAGAAATAATAAGCTGACTGTCTCACTGGTATCGATATACTTATTTAAAAAAAATATATATATATATATATTTTGATATAAAAATACACGTAGAACTGATACCGGAGAAACTGACGGAAGCCAAGCACAGAGAGATGGACACAGGTTTCTTCAGGAAGGAAGAGATTCTTTATTGGATCACCGATCGGGACTCAGAGGGACTAGCGTCACCAAAATACAGCAAAGTCTGAGTACTGAATACATAGAGTACATTCCTTATATAGCACTGTAGCTCCTCCCACAATTAACTACACCCACACATACCCTTAACCTATTTAATAAATAGAGTCTAAACTCATCCATCCGGTCTAACCACGTGGCTCATCTGATACAAAGGAGAGGGACGCGTAATTCCAGTTCTTACATTCCTGCACCTGGTCAGTACAGTGATAACAGTATCTTAGCTACGTGTAATTAACTAACTGATACTACAAACACATATACATACATATGCCTTGTGGCAATCTTAGCCTGCTAAACTTGTATTTTACTGGAATTACATCACATTCCCCCCTTTGATGCCTCTGATATTTCACAATTACTTGAGGCATCACTTAACCTTGGTTTGCATATACCTCAGGTTACCATGAACCAGACCAGACTTATCTTATGATGTGAATCTTTTAACACTCATCTTCCTGCATTGGTTCTCCTTGATCTAGAGCCTTATACTTATATATCGCCATTATCTGTGCAGCAGCCTTCCTCTCTGCTATACTTCCTATCAGGCTTTGCACAGACCTAACTACTAAGGGTATAAGACACGGTAGGAGTAGACACAACAGTAAAATCAGTAGGACTCCACCTACCACTGCCTTAAGCCCTCCAAACCACTCATACCAGCTACCAAACCAACTACTTGGATTGTACCCTTTCCATACCTGAGTAGGCACATGCACTAGTTTAACCATATGGCTAGTAAGCTCAGCTATTGCTTGCCCTTCGTCATCTATTTGAAGACAGCAATTGCTCAGGTTAAACTTCCCACATACACCTCCCTCTACTGCCAAAAGGTAATCCAAGGCTAATCTATTTTGGTACACTGCTGTCCTCATCCTGGTATTATGCTTCGCTAGAAGATTGAGTGCTTGTGAGGTCTCATTAGTAATAATCTCAACCACCGCCTGTAATCTTATAATACGGTTGAGCATATAAATTGGGGTTCTATAACCAAAGGTACCATCTTCTGCCCACGTGGCTGGCCCATAATAATCTATGATACGCTGGGGAGGCCATTCATTATCTTCCCAGGTGCCTATCTCTAAGGGTCCCCTTTTCTTCCTATGATTCACATCATACACTTTAACACCTAAAGTCTCACCTGTTTCAATCGGTAACAAGAAGAAGGATGGTTTGAGCATACCCAACACACATGCCCCTTCCCAGTCCTGTGGCAACTCCGAATAGGCTTTCTTACCACAGATCCAGTACAAATTTGCTGGGGCTCTCCAGGTAGATGTGATGGATAAATCAAACCACACATCCTTTAAACTGGCATATCTAGCAAACGGGTTAGATGGTTCTGAGACATTTGAAGCCGACCACCAAGTTGTATTTTTAGTATCATCATCATAAGCTTTTTGCCCTAGACAAGTTAATTCTCCTACAGAAGTATTATACATTATTCCTTTCCTTGCTATGCAAACATAACCTATGATGGAGGTCTTTAATCTCCACTCAGATTTACCTCTAACACTCAAATGATAATCGGCTTGTGTAGATATTAGTTGGTCAACTGCCTCAGAACCGGACATTACCTCCTTTGCTTCCCAAGGCCATTGGTCTCCCATGTTAGTACCTCCACACACATAGCAGTTGGTAACATTAAGACTACCAGCAATACTTTCAGCTAAATCCATGAACAGGTTTTTAGCATTATGGGGGATCTTATTATCTATGCTCATCTCTTCATAAAAGGAATGGTATACTTGATGAGTTTGGGAGGATACCGTATCAGTCTCTATCCCTATAAACAATAATGTCCCAGGATCTAAACCCGTCCCGTATATCTGAAACCCAAATAAATTTCCATACTTATCTAGGAACTTGTCGGGGTTATTAATAAGTATATGGACTGGGTTGCATTCCATAGACTTACAATAAGGGCTAGTCGGCAACTTAGTCACTATCATGTCTTTATCTACTGTCTGTCCCCAAGTCGCCCACCCCACACAAGACCAATATGGACAAAAGTTATAGTCTTTATTTGGGCATCTAGGACTCACATATTTATTTTTACTACTGGGACAAATATATTTATCATTAGACCCATACGTCCTCTCCCATCTAAGATCCCCACATACATTCCACGGTTTTCTACCACTTGATATCGCCTTACATGCATCAAATAGCAGAACACCCGAAGAATGTACGGATTCTAACACCGTCTTATTAATTAGGGTCCCCTGAGGATCTCCATTCCTGAGAGTCAACCAAATTGTACGAGGTTGATACTCTGGACTGAAGCACTTAGGTTCTCCTACTCCTAAATGGCACACACTATAGTCTATATTTAGGTATCTACATCTTGATACCTCTCCTTTACATTCGTATTGTGAATGCCAAATTAGGGTTTGGGAAATATGGTTACCTGTTCTCGTAGTCTTAATGCATACCTCACAGCTAGGAGTGTCGGTACCTCTACCTTCCTGAATATAAAAACACATATAAATAAACACAATCAAAAGCACATCTTTCGCCGTCATCCTCAGTCTTCGTCCGTGCGATGGAACCTCAGCTTCCAGGATGTGAGGGCTGCAGGGAATGGAGTTCTGCTCGTCTTCACAGGTGTCCCTTCGAGACTTTCCTGGCTTATACACTATGTGTTGGTAAGCGGACAGGCTTTATTATGGCCTTCTCACTCACACCTGTAACAATAAAATTTGTAATCCACAATAATTCCTCGTTACTCCGACTGAGTAGTGCGTTTCAACCGGATCTTGCAGGGATTCTCTGGATCTGCTGTAATTTGCCAAGAATCGACTGCTGCTGGTTTAACCCTGGAGTGATGTATCCACGGAGTTACTTCGGCTACTTTTATCGCTGTAGGGGTAGACAAAAGAACAACATAAGGACCTCTCCACTTGGGCCCTAACGGTACATTATTCCACTCTTTAATCCACACTTGGTCTCCTGGATGATAACTATGAACAGGGGGATAAATATTCACAGGTAATCTATCTTGTACCCATTTCTGTACCTCCTCCATAGTCTTACCCAACTCTACAACCTGCTGCCGGGTAATTCCTTCTCCCAACTGACTCAAGTCCCCCCTTAAGTTACCAAGTACGGGAGGTGGTCGCCCATACATGATTTCAAAAGGAGAGAGGCCCATCCTTCTGGTAGGGGTACTGCGGATTCGCAATAAAGCTATGGGTAAGAGAACGTTCCACTTAAGTTGGGTTTCCTGACACATTTTAGCCAACTGGTTCTTTATAGTTCTATTCATTCTCTCTACCTTACCAGAACTCTGGGGTCTATATGCAGTATGAAGCCTCCACTTTATACCAAGCATATGAGTCAGTTGTTGTAGGCACTGATGAACAAAAGCTGGACCATTGTCCGATCCTATAGAACAGGGTAGTCCATATCGGGGTATTATTTCTCGTAGCAGGAATCTTACAACTTCTCCTGCTTTCTCTGTACGAGTAGGACATGCTTCTACCCAGCCTGAATAGGTGCACACAATTACCAACAGGTAACGATGTCCACCCGATTTAGGCATTACTGTAAAGTCTATTTGTAGATCGGACATGGGGAGTCCCCCCATAAACTGGACTCCTGGTGGCTTTACTGGTCCTTGTCTTGCATTATTCTTAGCACACGTTACACATCTGCGTACAATGGCCTGAGTCAAGTTGGACAATCTTGGTATGTAGAAATGTTTCCTGAGAGATTCTTCAGTACTGTCTCTCCCAGAATGTGTCCCGTTGTGATAATTTTGGACAATTTCTACCGCTAGTGATGCTGGTATGACTATTCTTCCATCTTCTAGCTGATACCACTTGTTCTCCAAATACTTTCCCGGTTCAGTCTTTAACCACTCCTCTTCTTGAGCTGTATAAACTGGAGTCCATTGGGACAGTGGAGTTGGTATAAGAGCAGCTATATGCCCCACATACTCCTGTCTTCCTGATTCAGCAGCACGCTTAGCTGCACTATCTGCCATCCGATTTCCCTTGGTTACATCACCATCTCCTCTCAGATGCGCTCGACAATGTATGATACCGACTTCTTTCGGCTCCCACACTGCTTCCAATAGTTGTAGGATTTCAGCTGCGTACTTGATTTCTTTGCCTTCTGAATTCAGTAGTCCTCTTTCTTTATACAAAGCTCCGTGGGCATGAGTGGTTAAAAACGCATACTTAGAGTCCGTATAGATATTTACTCTTAAACCTTCAGCCAATTGTAACGCTCGTGTTAGTGCTATTAATTCTGCCTTTTGTGCTGATGTTCCTTTCGCCAGTGGCCGAGCTTCTATCACCTTGTCTATTGTTGTCACTGCATATCCTGCATAGCGGATCCCTTCTTTCACATAACTACTGCCGTCGGTGTAATATTGAACATCGGGGTTCTGGATGGGAAAATCACGAAGATCTGGTCTACTTGAAAATACTTCATCCATTACTTCCAAACAATCATGTTGACTTTCAGTAGGTTGCGGCAAAAGGGTAGCTGGATTTAAGGTGTTTACAGTCTCTAAATGCACTCTTGGGTTTTCACACAACATTGCTTGATACTTGGTCATACGGCTGTTACTAAACCAATGATTTCCTTTGTAATCCAACAACGTCTGTACTGCATGTGGGACTCGTACATAAAGTTCTTGACCCAGAGTGAGTTTATCGGCTTCAGCTACTAGCAGGGCGGCTGCAGCTACGGCTCTTAGACAAGGTGGAAGTCCGCTGGCCACTGCATCCAGTTGCTTAGACATGTAGGCAACAGGTCTTTGCCATGATCCCAAGTACTGTGTCAATACTCCCACAGCCATTCTTCTTTGCTCGTGTACATATAAGTAGAATGGTCGTGTGTGATCAGGTAGACCTAATGCTGGGGCACTCATTAAAGCCTTCTTCACATCTTCAAATGCCGTTTGCTGTTCTTGGGTCCATAAGAAGGGGTCGTGCTCTGTACCTTTGATGGCTGCGTACAGAGGTTTTGCCAGTATCGCATAGCTGGGAATCCATATCCTACAGAAGCCTGCTGCCCCCAAGAATTCTCGCACTTGTCTTCTATTCTTGGGTATTGGTATTTGGCAGACAGCTTCTTTTCTCTCTGGCCCCATAATCCTTTGACCTTCAGAGATATGGAATCCCAGATACTTGACAGTTGGCAAACACAACTGAGCCTTCTTCCTGGACACCTTGTATCCTGCCTTCCAGAGAATATGTAGTAGATCGTGCGTTGCTTGCTGACATTTTTCTTTTGTAACTGCTGCTATCAACAAGTCATCTACATATTGTAACAATACACATTCTCCTGGGATAGACTCGAAATCCAGTAGATCTTGACTTAGAGCTGAACCAAATAGGGTAGGTGAATTTTTAAACCCTTGGGGCAGTCTTGTCCAAGTCATTTGGCGTTTTGAGCCCGTTACAGCGTTCTCCCATTGGAAAGCGAAAATACATTGGCTTTCTGCGGCAATTCGGAGGCAAAAGAAGGCATCTTTGAGATCTAAGACTGTGAAGTAAGTAGCCCCGCCCGGAATTAAAGCAAGCAGGTTATATGGATTGGGTACAACTGGATGTATGCTAACAACCGCATCATTGACTGCTCTTAAGTCCTGTACAGGTCGATACTCATCTGTACCGGGCTTTTGAACAGGCAGCAATGGGGTGTTCCAGGGGGAAGTACAGAATTTTAGGATACCATACCGTATGAACTTATCCAGATAGGATTGGATGTTCTTCTTAGCCTTCTGCGGAATGTGATATTGTCTTAGGCTCACTGGATAAACCCCATGTTTCAGTTCAATTTTTATTGGTGGAATATTGCGGGCCAGTCCTGGTGGGTTGTTCTCTGCCCAAACTCCTGGTATGTTAAACAATGTCTCATCACTCCTAGGGTTTTGGCTAGTCAACACTGTATAAAGTCGCCACTCTTCTTCCTTTGGTACGGATAAAGTCATAATACCTGAAGGTCCATTAAACTTTAAGGATGTTGTTCCATTTGGTAGGAACGTAATCTGCGCTTGTAATTTTGATAGCATATCACGTCCCAGCAATTGGACTGGACATTCAGGCATATAAAGGAATTGGTGTTTTACTACGTGGCCTCCCAATGTACAGAGTCGACTTTTAAGAACCGGTTTTTCAGCACTTCTTCCAGTTGCTCCTATCACAGTAATAGTCCTTCCAGATGGAGGAGCAACTAGATTAGTCACCACTGAATGTTCAGCACCAGTGTCGATCATGAACGCACTCCTTTTCCCCCCTATTGATACATCGACCATAGGCTCCGCTCGACCAAGGGGGATGGAGCCCGGTCGGTATCAATAGTCCTCCATGACAGTGTCAGCCAATCCTACAAAGTCCCTACCTTCTCTATCGCGGGACCTTTGCGCTGCTGGAATATACCTGTCTTCCCTAACACTTCCTCTGTTCCCATTACTCCCTCTATAACCATTACTCCCTCCGGGGCCTCCTCTACCTCTCGCTCTACCTCTAAAGTTTCCGTAGCCTGCCCTGGGTTGGTCTCTCTCGTACTGCTCTCTTTGCGGACATTCGTTCCTCCAATGCCCTTCTTCCTTGCAATACGCGCATTGATCCCTACTCAAAGGCTCCCTACTCCATCTATTATTGCCTCTATCTGGGCCCCGTTTATCTACGCCTGCGATCGCTACCGCTAGCATATCAGCCTTTTTACGCATCTTGCGCTCTTCCTCTTTCTTACTTTCTGTATCCCTGTTCATATAGACCTTATTTGCTACCTCCATTAGTTGGGTGATGGACATACCTGCAAACCCTTCTAACTTTTGTAGCTTGTGCTTAATATCTCCGTATGCTTGGCTGACAAAGGCGGAGTTAACCATTCGGGAATTGTCTGCGTCTTCCGGATTAAAGGGGGTATACAAGCGGTATGCCTCCAATAATCGGTCATAAAAGACACTGGGCGCTTCATCGCTTTTCTGGATCACCTCAACTGTCTTCGACATGTTAATGGCTTTCTTTCCTCCGGCTTTCATGCCAGCAATTATAGCGTCTCTATAGGCTCTGAGTTGAACCATATCAGCACCATTTACGTTCCAATCGGGATCGGTGTTGGGATAGTGTGTCGCGGCCCATGCTGCTGGATTGGCTTGGTTCAAAGCACGGGCTCTATCCTCTAATGCTTTAATGGCTGCTTGATTTATTCTTGTCCTTTCCTCATTGTTAAATAAAGTCATTAGTAACTGCTGGCAATCAGCCCATGTCGGATTATGCGTCTGTACTATTGAGGTGAACAGATCAGTCATAGCTTGTGGTTTCTCAGTATACGAGGAATTATGGGTCTTCCAGTTTAAAAGATCGGTTGTGGTAAATGGGACATATACGAAGACTGGGTCAGCGTGTGCCATTTGACCTGCGGCATCGATATAAGCTGACCCGGGATTCAGACGAAGAGGCATCTGATAGTGCTTTAATTGTTGGGCACCAG
Organism: Pelobates fuscus; assembly: GCF_036172605.1. Classification (NCBI taxonomy): domain Eukaryota; kingdom Metazoa; phylum Chordata; class Amphibia; order Anura; family Pelobatidae; genus Pelobates; species Pelobates fuscus. The sequence goes on from NC_086325.1 coordinate 11,609,626, forward strand.
TCAACTGTCGGGTTTGGATGGGGCTACGTAGAGAGGCGTCAGTCATGGGTTCCGGTCGGGGAGAGATAGGGTATGGGGATGTGGGAGGTCGGTTTTGGGAAAAGGTCGTAAATAAAACACTTCGAGCCGAGCTAGATGAAGCTTGACCGGAAGTCTGAAGTGGCGCCAAATCAGGATATTCGTTTCTAATGGGGGTGGATTCTGGTTCCGGAAGGGGAGATTTAGTACGAGGGGGGGTGGATCCTGTACTGGAGGAGGAAGCGGAAGTGGATGAGGGTAATGAGGGGAGGGGTGCAGGACTTCCTGCGTTTGCGTCACTTCTTCTTAACGGAAAGTAAGGGGGCGGCAAAGGGATCTCGGACTCAGGGGGCGTGTCCAAAATGGGCCTAACACCAGTCCTAGTGGACGAGCAAGTCCTAGCTACCATGAGGCGACACTGCTCCTCGTGGCATGTCTGGAGCCATTTTGGCGAGTCATTTACGGCCTGTCTCCAACAGTCAATATAAGGAAACTGGCCGTAAAGTTCAGGCCTACCCGATACAGCCACGTGTAAGCGCTGTACCAGAGTTGGATCCAAACTGCCACGTGGCGGCCATGCCGCAACCAAAGTAGGCCACTCCCTAGTACACAAAGTGACCAAACGTACAGGAGACATCTTTACCCCAAAATCACAAACTTTGAATCCCTTTTTAAAATTCTTAACCATACATCCTAAGGGATCCGGAATCGTTGACTGCGACGCACCCATACTTAACAATGGAACGTCGTCGACAACGAATACTATACACGCGTACTATTCAACAGTCACACCCGTTTCCTCTGGCAACAGCACCACGTGGTACGGTTACCAAGTGAAACGTACACAATAACAATAAACACTCAGGGAATTCCCGTACACACACAGCTGTTACACCAGTCACTATATAATCAATATTATGCCCTTTGGCGTAACTATACAGTCACCCACGCTATAATTCTCTATATACGAATTACCCGTCTATAACACACCCCAGTAACATCGTCTTTTACAAATAGCGGTTACAGTACGGTTAGCATAGGTCAAAGCACAAGTTAAGGTCACAATACAATTATTAGTGGTTATGGTGTTAAACATGCAATGGACGACAATGATTAGTACTTATTATATAATGTCAGTAAATATACAGGGTTATGGTACCGTGCACTATAATACAGCAACACACTATTAACACTCTCGCTAGACGGCTGAGCTCGCGCTATCTAACAAGATATACACTTTACTAAAACAATCGTTAACACATTTACAATTCCCAACTAAACTATTGGCCAGTACCTTGAATGGACTACCTAAAACTATATACACCCGTTTTGGTTAGCCACACTGCCCAATCACCACATATATAGCGAGCTAGAGAACCGAATTTACACAGGCGCCTCTTAGTCGCACTATCAAAAGTCTAGTGGGTTCCAAATTTACACGCCTTCCCACTTAGCCCAGATAGGATGAGAACTAGCGAACCGAATTTACACAGGCGCCGCTTAGTCTCCCGGTCCCTCCGACCTAGCGAACGTAATATACACCCTAGAACGCTAGTCTAGACAAGACACCGGTGTCCGGCTAGGGCTATTTACACCAGGACCCCGCCTGACTAACCAAATCAAACGGTCTGACTAAAGAGCGTTCGATCGAGCGGTGCGCCTTCGCTCCTTCCCTCCGACAGAGGGGGCAGATACACAGATTCAAAACCCCTTTGGGCCTACCGCACAATCGGTATACCCCTAGTGGGTCCTGCCGTCTAAAACAGCAGTTGTCTTACCTCCTCGTTCCTGAACCTGAGTTCACACTCATCGACGGGGACACCCCAGCACTTCTCACGTAGAGGCCGATGATCTCCTGGACAACAGACCAGTGGCGCCGAGATGAAGGGAGGTCCACGCAGAAGTTCAGGGGTGCAGCCGTAGAGAACGTGGGCAAAGATAGACCGTCTCACGCCTCTGCCTCTCAGCTACCGTTGAACGATGAGCTTCCCGGCCAATGCACCAAATGATACCGGAGAAACTGACGGAAGCCAAGCACAGAGAGATGGACACAGGTTTCTTCAGGAAGGAAGAGATTCTTTATTGGATCACCGATCGGGACTCAGAGGGACTAGCGTCACCAAAATACAGCAAAGTCTGAGTACTGAATACATAGAGTACATTCCTTATATAGCACTGTAGCTCCTCCCACAATTAACTACACCCACACATACCCTTAACCTATTTAATAAATAGAGTCTAAACTCATCCATCCGGTCTAACCACGTGGCTCATCTGATACAAAGGAGAGGGACGCGTAATTCCAGTTCTTACATTCCTGCACCTGGTCAGTACAGTGATAACAGTATCTTAGCTACGTGTAATTAACTAACTGATACTACAAACACATATACATACATATGCCTTGTGGCAATCTTAGCCTGCTAAACTTGTATTTTACTGGAATTACATCACAGAACGAAATAATATATATATGTATATACCTAAGTGTAACGGATCGCCTGGCACCCCGACTTGGTACCTCCGTTAATGGATGCTCCTAGTGCTTCCTGAGGACTCCAAGCACTCTGGCAGACACCACAATCACCGAATCCGAGAAACCTTTTAAATTCTCCCAAGCATATGAATGCTGTAGACCATTGAATAGGAACCATACGAATAGGCTTGTACTCCTAGCAGTCAACTGGAACAGCATGCAATAAATCCTTCCCCCAATAATGAGACGACACATCACTTTGAGGGTTAAACAGGAACTCTGGACTGGCTCATCCAGCCTGACTTTTATTTCCATCTCACACATACAGGCCACACCCAGGGGGAGGCATAAAATAACCAATCCGAGATATGGTACAACCCACACATCCCCTCCCCTTAGCCTGAGAGATAATCCACTTATTATACAGTTTAAAACAAAACTTTAACACAATATCTGTAACTTCAAAACCATACATCACATTCACATAAAAATACATATCCACAATCAATCCATTCAGGGGAACAACATATTAAAAAATGGCATGGATCAGACCAGGGGTTCAAAAGTTAGTAAAGTATCTTTTAAAACCCCTAGCTTTCCAGGTTTACAGGGCCTTCTCTGTGCTGGAGAAGTAATTCAATTATCTCACAGCACAGAGACAGACTCCATTAAGCACATGGGGACACAAAGACAGTAAAACACTTAAAAATACATAAATTCACCTTTTACACATAACACACAGACATTTCACCTATCCCCAGATAGCTGGGATCTGCGCGCACAAAACTACCGAATAGCGCGCAGATCCTACTCACACAGTACAATTGCCATGGAGCTAAAGTCTTTCCCATAGTCTTTCATTATATGAATAGGCTCCATGGTATAGCTATCTGGGGTATCACATTCCCATAAAGTCTGGTCCATAGTCCAAAGGCAAGAGGCGGGCAATCAGCCTCCTTCAAGGACACGTGGCGAGGTCGGTTTCGCCACAATCCCAAAAAGTCCCAATATGTCCATCGATGATTTTAAAAGGGCCAGTAGCAGCAATATAAAGTACAATATGCCCCAAATAACCATGGGGCCATAGTCAGCAGGTAGGAGGCTAGCAAACAGGCTTCTCCAGGGCCCAGTGGCGACAGAGGCGGCTCTAGACTTTATGAGGCCTTAGGCGAAATGCAAACATGAGGCCCCACTAACAAAAAAGTGTCACATATACACATTGATGCACTGTCTACCTGTGTATGTGCCTGAGAGTGTGTCTGACAGAGAGTATCCTTGTGTGTGCGAATGTATGTCTCTGTGAGCATGTTTGCGTTTTTGTCTGAGACCCTATGTGTATGGGGTAGCTGATGGTGAGAGGGAGCGGGGGGTGTGATGGTGAGAGGGAGCGGGGGGTGTGATGGTGAGAGGGAGCGGGGGGTGTGATGGTGAGAGGGAGCGGGGGGTGTGATGGTGAGAGGGAGCGGGGGGTGTGATGGTGAGAGGGAGCGGGGGGTGTGATGGTGAGAGGGAGCGGGGGGTGTGATGGTGAGAGGGAGCGGGGGGTGTGATGGTGAGAGGGAGCGGGGGGTGTGATGGTGAGAGGGAGCAGGGGGTTGATGGTAATGTGAGAGGGAGCGGGGTGTGTGATGGTGAGAGGGAGCGGGGTGTGTGATGGTGAGAGGGAGCGGGGGGTGTGATGGTGAGAGGGAGCGGGGGGTGTGATGGTGAGAGGGAGCGGGGGGGGTGATGGTGAGAGGGAGCGGGGGGGGTGATGGTGAGAGGGAGCGGGGGGGGTGATGGTGAGAGGGAGCGGGGGGGGTGATGGTGAGAGGGAGCGGGGGGTGTGATGGTGAGAGGGAGCGGGGGGTGTGATGGTGAGTGGTGAGAGGGAGCGGGGGGTGTGATGGTGAGAGGGAGCAGGGGGTTGATGGTAATGTGAGAGGGAGAGGGAGCGGGGGTGATGGTAATGTGAGAGGGAGCGGGGGTGATGGTAATGTGAGAGGGAGCGGGGGGTGACGGTAATGTGAGAGGGAGCGGGGGGTGGGGGTAATGTGAGAGTGAGAGGGGGTAATGTGAGAGTGAGAGGGGGTAATGTGAGAGTGAGAGGGGGTAATGTGAGAGTGAGAGGGGGGTAATGTGAGAGTGAGAGGGGGGTAATGTGAGAGTGAGAGGGGGGTAATGTGAGAGTGAGAGGGGGGTAATGTGAGAGTGAGAGGGGGGTAATGTGAGAGTGAGAGGGGGGTAATGTGAGAGTGAGAGGGGGTAATGTGAGAGTGAGAGGGGGGTTAATGTGAGAGTGGGGGGGCTAATGTGAGAGTGGGGGGGTAATGTGAGAGTGAGTAATGTGAGAGTGAGAGGGGGTAATGTGAGAGTGAGAGGGGGTAATGTGAGAGTGAGAGGGGGTAATGTGAGAGTGAGAGGGGGTAATGTGAGAGTGAGAGGGGGTAATGTGAGAGTGAGAGGGGGTAATGTGAGAGTGAGAGGGGGGTAATGTGAGAGTGAGAGGGGGGTAATGTGAGAGTGAGAGGGGGGTAATGTGAGAGTGAGAGGGGGGTTAATGTGAGAGTGGGGGGGCTAATGTGAGAGTGGGGGGGTAATGTGAGAGTGAGTAATGTGAGAGTGAGAGGGGGTAATGTGAGAGTGAGAGAGGGGTGATGTGAGAAGGAGGGGGTGATGGTGAGTGGGGGAGGCTGAGGGTGGTGACGGAGGGTTATGCTGAGGGTGGTGATGCTGAGGGTGGTGGGGGGTAATGCTGAGGGTGGTGGGGGGTGATGCTGAGGGGGGTGATGTTGAGGGTGGTGGTGGGTGGTGAAGCTGAGGGTGGTGAGGGGTGGTGGTGAGGGGTGATGCTGAGGGTGGTGGGATGTGAGGCTGAGGGTGGTGGGGGTTATGGGGGATGGTGAGGCTGAGGGTGGTGGGGGGTGAGGCTGAGGGTGAAGGGGTAATGGTGAGGGTGGTGGGGGTGAGGCTGAGGGTGGGGAGGGGTGATGGTGGTGGGGGTGAAGCTGAGGGTGGTGGGGGTGAAGCTGAGGGTGGTGGGGGGTGATGGTCACTTTGGTGGTGGGTGTAGCTGAGGGTGGTGGGGGGTGATGGTGGTGGTGGGGGAGAGGCTGAGGGTGGTGGGGGCGAAGGTGGTGGGGGTGAGGCTGAGGGTGGTGGGGGTGATGGTGGGGGTGAGGCTGAGGGTGGTGGTGGGGGGTGAGGCTGAGGGTGGTGGGGGTGAAGGTGGTGGGGGTGAGGCTGAGGGTGGTGGGGGTGATGGTGGTGGGGGGTGAGGCTGAGGGTGGTGGGGGGGTGAGGCTGAGGGTGGTGGGGGTGATGGTGGTGGGGGGTGGTGAGGCTGAGGGTGGTGGGGGGTGAGGCTGAGGGTGGTGGGGGGTGAGGCTGATGGTGGTGGGGGGGGAAGCTGAGGGTGGTGGGGTGATGGTGGTCGTGGGGGTGAGGCTGAGGGTGGTGGGGGTGATGGTGGTAGTGGGGGTGAGGCTGAGGGTGGTGGGGGGTGATGGTGGTGGTGGGGGGTGAGGCTGAGGGTGGTGGGGGTGATGGTGGTGGGGGGGGAAGCTGAGGGTGGTGGGGTGATGGTGGTGGTGGGGGTGAGGCTGAGGGTGGTGGGGGTGATGTGGTAGTGGGGGTGAGGCTGAGGGTGGTGGGGGTGATGGTGGGTGAGGCTGAGGGAGGTGAAGCTGGGGGTGAGCCTGAGGGTGGTGGGGGGTGATGGGGAGGGAGAGCCTACCTTTCCCTGGTGGTCCAGTGGGCTCCCTGGTGGTCCGGTGGCCACTGCTCACGGTCTGCAGCTCCTCAGAGCTGCAGACCGTGTAATCTCGCGAGATTTCAGAGCGTTGTCGTAGTAACCCGCGGCAACGCTCTGATTGGCCAATTGTCGCGAGTCACATGGTCTGCAGCTCTGCACACTGCGAAGCTGCAGACCAGTGTCTGCGATGGTGGCCAGGCAGCCAGGAGGGGCCTCGCACCCAGCGGCATACCGGGCAAGCCGCCGGGCCCCCTCCTGGTGTCAGGTCCTCGGTCAGTGACCGAGGACCTGACACTCTGCCAACAGGCGGTTTAGGCGGCCGCGAGGCCCCCGCCAGCGCGAGGCCTTAGGCGGCCGCCTAAACCGCCTAATTAGAGAGCCGCCTCTGAGTGGCGAGGTTGGTTTCGCCACACTAAGTATATACGTATACATCACTATATGTATACCTATATATAAATAAAAATTATTGTAAAAATAATTATATACATATATATATACATATATATATCCACACACGTGGATATATAATAATTTTACATATATATTTATGTAATAATTTTACATAATTAGGTATCCTAATTAATTACAATTAGCGGGACCTGCCTAACAACCCAGGCCGAAAGTATAGGGAATTTAATTTGCTAGCACTATATTTAACCCTATAACTTTCCAAGACACTATAAAACCTGTACATGGGGGGTACTGTTTTACTCGGGAGACATCGCTGAACACAAATATTTGTGTTTCAAACCCGTAAAATGTATTACAACAATGATATCGTCAGGGAAAGTGAAATGTATTGCATTTTTCGCACACAAACGGCACTTACACTGACGATATTTTTGCTGTAATACTTTTTACTGTTTTGAAACACAAATATTTGTGTTCAGCAAAGTCTCCTGAGTATAACATTACCCCTCATGTACAGGTTTTAGGGTGTTTTCAAAAGTTACAGAGTCAAACATAAGGCTTGCGTTTCAGTTTTTTTCACAATGAAATTCGCCAGATTGGTTACGTTGGCTTTGAGACCGTTTAGTAGCCCAGAAATAAGAATTACCTCCATAATGGCATACCATTTGCAAAAGTAGACAACCCAAGGTATTGGAAATGAGGTATGTTCAGTCTTTTTTAGTAGCCACTTAGTCACAAACACTGGCCAAAATTGGCTTTCAAATTTGTTTTTTGCATTTTTCACACACAAACAAATATTAACGTTAACTTTGGCTAGTGTTTGTGACCAAGTGGCTACTAAAAAAGACTGGACATACCCCATTTGCAATACCTTGGGTTGTCTACTTTTGCAAATGGTATGCCATCATGGGGGTAATTCTCATTCCTGGGCTACCATACAGTCTCAAAGGCAACGTAACCAAACTGGCAAATTTCAATGTGAAAAAACTGAAAAGTGTAACATGCTTTATTTGACCCTGTAACTTCCCAAAACACCATAAAACCTGTACATAGGGGGTACTGTTTTACACGTGAGACATCGCTGAATACAAATATGTGTATTTTATTGCAGTAAAAGCAAACAGTATTATTTTCTCTCATTTTTTTATATTGTATTCATATTAAGTTATGTTCCATACCTAAATAGTTGATGTTAAATGAAAGCCCCGTTTCCCCTGAATAAAATGATATATAATAAGTGTGGGTGCATTTAATATGAAAGAGGTGAATTACGGTTGGACAGACATATAGCGCAAATGCCAGGTTTTGTTTATGTTTTTTTTTGGATCACAACTTGTACATTTGGCTGCGGTCTTAAGGGGTTAATTGCATCCTGTATCATCCATTTGAAGAGATCTACTTCCTGATTGTTCATAGAACCGGAAGTGACGTCGGATTCTTAGTCCATCACGTCACCTCCGTTGTAGTTCATTGTTACTACATTACCCATGTTGCTCTTCGCCTGTATAACGATCTCTCACCTCCTATTCAGATCAGCTTCCAAGTTTGTTAGATAGTTTAAATGGAAAAGAGAGAGTATCAGTGTATGTAATAAAGGCATGATTTCTTTAGTCTCTCTTTATAAATAAATATAAAATATAAATCTATATCTAGAATTCAGACAGTCAAACTTTTAGATGAAGAAAATGGTGTGCACATAATAGCATGCGTTTAAAGTGACATGCGTTTAAAGTGACAGTGTGTGTTAAATAACATGCATAAAAAATTCCCTAAAAGTATAGTAAAAATATCACAGGAAATGGCACAATTTACAATCTTTGTTACACCCATGGGGTTATGGGTGTTTAGGTTAAAAATCCATCTCATTTGCATTTTCCTTAACACTGAATGATGTCATCTCCCCTCCAATTCTGTTTTACTTTCTGTATTGCTAAAAACTTTAAAAATTGTGGGTCACAGTTATGTTATTCCTTAAAATGTCTTGAGACACTATGTTTTTCATATCCATTTTTAATATTCCTAATGTGTTCATTTAATCTTACATGTAAGGAACGTTTAGTCCTTCCCACGTACCATAAATTGCATGTGCATTTAAGAAAGTATATAATATTTTTCAAAAAACAGGTGGTCATTTCGTTAATTTTATATATTTTTTTTTTATTGTGTGTATCTTCGAATGTTTCTATGCGTCTTTTTTTCACTCCTGGTATTTCTACAGGGTTGACATAGTCCACATCCATAAAAACCTATTTTTCTTTCCTTATATGATTTTTTACCAAGGTCTGTTTTAAATTTGTTGCTCCTCTATATATATAATAGAGGATCCTTTTTCATCATTGGCCAGTATCTTGATACAATTCTTTTAATTTGTTTGTTATTTTGGTCAAAGTTACAGATACACTGGATTTCATTCTCCCTCACCTTATTTTCTTTCGTTTTATATTCAAGAAGTGAGGTGTGATTTAGATTTTCGATTTCTTTGATAGAATTATCCAACAACAGGGGTTCGTAGCCTCTAGATATAAATTGATCCTTTAGTTTCTTTGCTTTGGTATTGTAAATTTCCACATCGGAACAATTATGTCTTACGCTTAAAAACTGTGACTTTGGAAAAATTTTAAGCCACGGTGAAAAATGGCAATTATTAACACCGACTGTCTTAAAAAAAGTTTTAGTTTTTAATTTATTTTTCTCGATATAAATATTAATATCAAAAAAATTAACACTAAAATCACTATAAACATTCCTCTAATTCCGATTTCTCTCCCTTCCATATGAAAAAAATGTTGTCAATATATCTGTGGTATGAGACCAGATTTGCACTCCAGCTATTATTGTTAAAAATAAAGGAATGTTCCCAAAAGGCCAGAAAAAGGTTGGCATAGCTGGGTGCAAATCTGGTCCCCATGGCTATACCACATATTTGGAGGAAGAAATTATCTTGAAACAAAAATAGTTATTTTGAGGATAAGATTTATTCCCTCCATAATAAAATCTATTTGGTCATCTAAAAATCTATCTGAGGTGGATAAAAAGTGCTTAGTGGCCTCACATCCTTTTTTGTGGTTAATTATCATATATAATGAACTCACATCCGAAGTAACTAGTAAATAGCCTGATTCCTATTGGACTGATTCTAAAATTTGTAGAATATTTATAGTGTCCTTAAGGTGACTTTTAGTTTTCTGCACGACTGGTTGCAGGCATGTATCAATATATTTGGAGAGCCTGCTGGATATAGAATTAATTCCCGAGACTATGGGTCTTCCTGGAGGGTTCGTCTGATCCTTGTGGACTTTTGGTAAGTGGTAAAAAAAAACTGGATTTTCGGTGTCTGCATATTTAGATATTTGTATTTCTGATTTTTCAGGATTCCCATTTCTTTACCCATATTGAAAAATTTCCTAAATGTTTTAGTTATTTCTTTAGTTGGGTCTTTCGATTGTTTTTTATAAGTATTTTCGTAATTTACTAGTCTTAGACCCTCCTCTATGTATTTTTGTGTTTTCATTACCACTATGCCTCCCCCTTTGTCCGCAGGCTTAATCACTCTATTTTAATCCTTCTGTAACTTTTTCAGAGTCATCCATTCTTCTTTGTTTAAGTTTTTATGTTTAACTGTTTTAATTTTGTTTACATCTTGAATTACTGCTTTTTCAAAAGCAATCATCTCATGAGAGATGCAATTATTGGGATAACAATTTAACAACTTATCTCTTAGATTAGTGTGAGTATATTTCGACTGAATTGGTTGATTTTCAAAAAGATGTCTATCGTTTCTCCCCCCCCCCCAAAATTTTAAATTTATTTAAATCCACATAGAAATTCAATTTGTTTATTGATTTTGATGGGACATATTTCAGACCTTTATTTAAAACCTTTTTTTTTTTCTATTATTGTTAAAGGTGAATCTGTTAAGTTAAAAACAATATTTTGGTCTAGAATCTGTCCCTCTTTTCTTTTCTGTAGCCTGATGCCTCCCCTATTTCCTCTTCTTCCAAATTTCTCGGTCTTTCCCCTGGTGATTTGAGATAATGCGACCTTTCTTGTGGCAATTGGGGTGGTTGGGGCATATCTTTGTATTTCTCCCTTTGAGTTGTCCCGTGAAAAAACTTTTCCCTTGGGCGATCTGAGAGAGCTTAAAATTTATTTTGATGGATGAAAGGTTCTTCTGTTCTGGATTGGTTTACTCTTTTAGGGGATAATCTATTTTCATTCCATCTTTTTGTATATTGTGGTTTCGGTGTTCTTTTTGGTGTTCAGTCATACTCCTTAGTTAATCTATCCCTATTTTCATATTTTATTTTTATTTGGTATTCCTCTCTCATATGTTGGTTTCTCCTTCCTCTTTCTATTTGGTATTCTCTCCTAGGTGACATTTCCCAAAACTGGGGTCTATATGTATTTTGTGTATGAGCTTTATTTTTGAAGTAAGATCTGACCTGATTGTGTCTGTAGTCATATTTATCTCTTTCATATTTACATTTTTTTTTATTTCTATTGTGTCTCTCTTAATTTTATCTAACTGTGATTGAATGTTATTAGTAGTGTCTTCATACTCTTCTGCTGAGGTATGGTTTATTAACCCCTTAAAACCGGAGGGCGTACTATTAAGGCCTAATCTAAGCGGCTCTAAATGACGCAGGGCGCAATAGTACGCCCTCCGTTTTTTTTTTACTTACCCGGTCGCCGGCGATCGCTGTTGATGGGACTCCCAGGGAGCCCCCGCGGCACATCCGTCCTCCTGGAGCCCCCCCCCCCAGCCATGTGAGAGTGAGGTCCTTGCGAGGACCTCACAATCACATGGCCGGGTTAGCTGCCTGCTGAATTGCCAGGTAGTCCCCCTGCTGGCTGGAAATAAAATAAATTAAAATTAATTAAGTGTAAAAGAAATAATAATATACTTAGATTATATATATATATATATATATACATATACACACACACACATACACCGTCTAGGTGTATTTTACTATTAATATATATATGATTATATATATATATATATATATATATATATATATATATATATATATATTAATATCAAATTACATGTAGACTGATACTGATTAAATATATATATATAATTATTGTTATATATATATTTATATATAATATAAAAAAATATGTAAATACGTAAAAAAATAAAATTACAAAAATAATTAAAAATAAATAATTAAAAAATATCTAGATGTGTGTTATTTCATTCTAACTGTATTGTGATATTAATATATATATATATATATATATATATATATATATATATTTGTGTAAGGGGCAATAGCCGTATATGGAGTAAGGATCCAGCATAAGCGTAGGATAGTATAAAGTGAGCAAGTCGGTTGTGGTGTGCCGAGCCCGACGATACGGTAGGCCTGTAAATAAAGAGGGCCCACCAAGGAGTAAGAAAGTAAAGTAAATGGAAAGAAAAGAGAAAGTGTTGAAATGAGGAGTGGGTGGGAGGGTCATTCTGATGCTGACCTCAAGCGATATGAGTCAGGTAAGGGGTGTCCCTTATATAGGGGAGTGAATTAATTTAAGCCCCTCCCACAAATACAGGCCAAACGGCCTTAATACTTGTGTAAGGGGCAATAGCCGTATATGGAGTAAGGATCCAGCATAAGCGTAGGATAGTATAAAGTGAGCAAGTCGGTTGTGGTGTGCCGAGCCCGACGATACGGTAGGCCTGTAAATAAAGAGGGCAAAAATGAATAATCAAAGATTTAATACAGTCAACAAATATATACAAATTAACCAGACATTTCCTTAAATGCATTACAGTATTTAATTCCTGGAAGAATTTTGAAGGTAGGAATCTAGGACCGAAAGTGAACACCATTTGTTGTGGGTAGGATAGTATGTTATCTCTACTGTTGGTCCGTGTGGACTCCTTTCGGAATGTGGTAGAGCCAATAGGTAATGAAATATGTGTTTACGTACGTGGGATCATTGAAGACAATGATCTGTCTGAGTGGTGGTGATGGTAGTGAACTCTCTGGCCTGAGAAAGGCATAAAAGGCAATGTGCATGGCTGGTAATGGCCGACTTGGTAGTATAATTGAATGGTTGTAATAGGTCCGATAAGGATGAAAAGTTGGATGGCTATTGGTAATCTCTGAGAGGAAAGTGGAGAATGGATTCCTGAAAACCTCTGAGTATATTCTTGTCTGGTATGATAGCATGAAGTTATGGTAGTTTTGGCCATAGGTTATCCTGTGTTGTTGAATGCCTGTAAACTATATAATTAATGGTGTGTGAGATAGTTTAAGTTTAAGGTGCAAAAAGAAGCAAACCCTAGGAGAAATGTTATGACATTGGTTGAGCTATGTCATGTTCCAATGAGATTCTTTAAGCCAGGTGAAAAGCTGTGTTATGTGTTCTACAAGTATGGTACGAAAGTGCTAGGTGGGATAGTGCATGCTATGCTGCATGAGTATGTCTAATCCATGATTTTGTCTCTGGAACAAAAGCGTGGCCGTGACTGTATGGGCGGCTGTAGGAAGCGTATGATGAACATGCCTGGAATATAAATGAGACAATTATCGGCAGGGATGTATACATATATATAGTGAGTTCCCCAAAAATATCATGACCTTATGGATGAGTAGTGGCGATTGTTGATGATATGACATGTGCCTAGTTGTCAGAGTAACAACGGATTGATGACCCTGACCATGATTTACCCTATGCCACAGCAGCTGCTACAATGGGGTAGATCTCCCAAAGGGGCTGAGGTGGTGGAAAAATTTCGAAACCTGGATGCCATGGCCAACAGCTCCAAAGCAATTGTTCCCGGTAGATCGCTGCCAAACCTGTGGTAGACGCCGCGTCTGGCCATCTGGTTGGAGAAGTGTCAGACAATCCTGGAAGGAACATGCTTTTACCATGCCAAGTGGTTAAGAAATTCCCCCCCATGTGCAGGTCTGCTGTTGCTGAGGTGTCTAGGGACATCCTCTGATCATCATGTTGGAAGTGTGGAAAAAAGGGGAAAGTACTCTGGATGTGAAAGCATGGTCTTGTGGTATGATTGGCATGGCAAAATTAAGGAACCTGGTAGGGATTGTAGTTCCTTGCAGTTGTAAGTACTAAGCAGGAGGTAGTGATTGATGTAGATGAGAATGTTCCCTATTTGTCTTGTGGTAACTTGCGTGTATGGATGCCGACTCAAGTCATATGCCCAGTAATGTGATGATAGTGTCTGGGCCTTCTGTTTCTTATGGGGTACTGGGACGCCCAAGTGGTCAACCAGACTAAGCTGCCGTGAGGCTTCTAGTGAAAAATATGTTATCTTTGATCAACAAGAAGTCTTCTAGATAGTGTATGACTGTAAGACCTCTGGATATGTTATCATAACCAGCACAGAGTATCTGCGAATATCGATAGTAGGCTAATCTGTAGCTCGAAAGTTGAGCAGGGAAAGGATTGCCCAATTTATGCCATGTAAGTGCCAGTGTGTAGGGTAGATGGTAGCCGTTTACTGCGTTGATGGTATTGGTCTTACTTAACCAAGCTTCAACCCATGCTTGAGTGATAGCTGTAAAGGTAGATCAATGGTGTTGTATAGTAAGAAAACTCCTCGGAGGGTATGAGGGAGTTGAGACTTGGGTTAGCGGAGGTGTGTGGTGCAAATAGGTCTATGGTTAGTCTTTGTTTAAGGGAAGATTCCTTGTGACAATACCAATGTGTTTGTGTTTGGTGCCCTGCTGTAAATGGTGGAGATTGGAAGACCCCTCTGCAAATCTTGGCTATGAGTGTGTTTACAGCCAATGGTTTTGTTGTGCTGACTGTAAGTGAGGGCATGCTATATTCCTTGAAGGTGTGTTTATGATACCTGTATGGGAGCCCTTTGAAGCTCCAGAGCTTTAGTAAATCTACTACAAGTCTGGAAGGGTGATGAGTCAGTAGTGTTGAAAATGCATTGGTGTGTACAGATGGTGAGTACGTTATTTGTAAGTTGTATTGGGACACATGGTTTGTCATGTGCCCTGAACCATTTGAACATATATGCAACAGTCTATATGCAATGCAACTACTCATATCAATGGTCTCTGGTAGTTCAGAGGTGCTGGTACCTGGAGCCTGAGAGCGCTCGTCCATTTGTTTGGGACAAAATCCCTTCTGTATGGGTACCTGCAAAAATAAACATCTCTACATATTCCAATTTCCAACCCAACCAAGGGATGGTCAGTTCCCGATTTACCTGGAATCCCTGGATCTGACCACCACAGATACATCATCATACATATATATGCCTTGCTTCCCCAATGTGCTGACATCATACGTGCAGGGTTAACGTCTTGTGTGTCATAAGAATTGATTGTACCAGGTAACCGAGTTTTGGTTGGTGCTGGTTGTACAGTAGCGTGAGGCCCAGCCTTGTGAGGGCTGTGGTGACCAACTCGAGATTGCCAGTCTGTCATAAATTTTTTGGCTCATGAGTTTATGAGTGAGGCTAGTATAGCCTGGGTGTCACCTGAGTTGATGTAGCTGGGCCTTCCCCTGCCTCCGTGTTGTCCGTCGATGTATGGAGGAGTTTGAATAACTCTGCTTTCCTTGCTGTAGCAGGGTAGGGGATTTGTCACCTCCTTAGGTCGGTGGTAATGTGTGGGATCGTCCAGGATCTGATTGCTGCTGGACTAGCAACATCTCCTCTGCTTGAAGGTGTATCAATTCTAGCCGGGGTGCTAGGAAGAGGTGATTCTTCACCATCTTTGTGAGAAATACTTAAATAACAATAAAGACTGCAATTATTATTTGTACCCAAGGTTCTTGCACTGGCTTGCTAGCTAAGCCGTAAGGCGAAACGATTAGGCTTGGTGTTTTTTGGTGACTGGTGAGGCCCTGCTAGTTGCCAAGTGGCTTGAGAGGCTCTATCTATGCTTGGCGCGAGGGGATTTTGAGTGGCCACCGAACGTTGTGGCAGGATGTTGGCCTCTCGGTGACAGTAACCAGAAAATAGGAAGGGGAGTGACAGGTGAGGCCCTTTCTATGATACAATGCGAGGCGGCTAGCTCACGAGTGGCCCGAGGGGTGTATGCCTCCGAGTGTGAGGCAGGGTGTTGGCCTCGCGGGACCACTAACCGAAGCATAATGCAGAGAAAAAAGGGGGTAATACCTATTGGGCCCTAGAACCCTAATTGCCAGTATACTATTACTATTCCAGGGAAGGTAAGAGATGAATAACTACGTGAGCAGGTGTATGTACTTGGTAGTATGGTATTGAACCTTACAATCCCTATAGGTTTTTTAGTAGTAACTGTAACCTGAATGGATAAAACTGTATGGCATAAGGAAATATGGCATAGACCAAGCTTATCTTAATACGTACAGTATATGTGAAAAGTAAAGTGCTGTGATGTGTAAATATTAAACATCGTAGCCATACTGGTTAAATATGTATCAATCTTAACCCATTAAGTGCCGTATGTACAAGTGAAAATGTGGTCTGTCTCCACCTTGTATGTTGTATGTCCCCTTGCTAGGGGAAAGTCTGTTGCGTGAGCAGCGTGCTGTGAAAAATGTATGTGAACTATATTACCAGTTACATATATATAGATGCGTCTGCTATTGTGTAATAATATATGTATTTATACCAGATGTTGATATAATGCTTGCTATGTGAATTGTTGGATGTCTTATTGAATGGTAGGGGTCAGTGAACATGGTGTTGCAAAATGCAAGTGCACTGGAGATCTGCCGAGTGCCCTATAGGTGGAAGTGTAGTTGGATACTGATTGGTATGTGAAATGTTGTTTGTCTGTTGACCTATAGGTGTCAGTGTTTTGGTGTTTGTAAAACCCCATGAAAATTGTCAATGTACTTGACAGACCTGTAGGTGGCAGTGTTGATAGAACCACTGTTGGTCTTGATGTGAAATGTAAATTATTGTGAATTAAACCTGAAGTTGAGCCAGTGCTGGAGTTTAATGTATGGTTTATGGTTATGTTTAACCCCTTAAGGACACATGACATGTATGACATGTCATGATTCCCTTTTATTCCAGAAGTTTGGTCCTTAAGGGGTTAAAACAATCTTATGTGTAATTTATATTGGCTGGTAAATTGTATATGACATGTGAAGACTGTTTTGCTGTTGACCAGTAGGGGTCAGAAATGCTGATTGTATGTTAAAATACCCTTTAACCCCTTAAGGACCAAACTTCTGGAATACAAGGGGATCATTACATGTCACACATATCATGTGTCCTTAAGGGGTTAATCCTACCGTTTGACAGATAGGAGTCAGTATAAAAGCGAAAATGCTGTAGTTAGTTTGTTTGCTTATGAAGTGAAATAAAGTCTGAGAAGCCTATAGTATACTGATTGACCGGTAGGGGTCAGCATGTAGGCGAAAATGCTGTGGTTAGTTGGTTTGTACATGAAGTGCAATAATGTCTGAGAAGCCTGTAGTACACTGAATGATCGGTAGGGGTCAGTGTGTAGGTGCAAATGCAGTGGTTCGTTGGTTTGTACATGAAATGCAATAATGTCTGAGAAGCCTGTAGTACACTGAATGACTGGTAGGGGTCAGTGTGTAGGTGAAAATGCAGTGGTTTATTGTTTTGTACATGAAAAGCAAAAACGTCTAAGAAGCCTGTAGTACACCGAATGACTGATAGGGGTCAGTGTGTAGGTGAAAATGCAGTGTTTTGTTGGTTTGTACATGAAATGCAATAATGTCTGAGAAGCCTGTAGTACACCAAAAGACCAGTAGGGGTCAGTGTGTAGGCGAAAAAATAGTTTGTTGATTTGTACATGAAATGCGATAATATCTAAGAAGCCTGTAGTACACCAAAAACCGGTAGGGGTCAGTGTGTAGGTGAAAATGCAGTGGTTTATTGGTTTGTATATGAAAATGCAAAAAACGTCTAAGACGCCTGTAGTACATCGAATGACCGATAGGGGTCAGTGTGTAGGTGAAAAATGCGGTGGTTGGTTGGTTTTTACATGAAATGCAATAATGTCTGAGAAGCCTGTAGTACACTGAATGACCGGTAGGGGTCAGTGTGCAGACGAAAATGCAGTGGTTCGTTGGTTTGTACATGAAATGCGATAATGTCTAAGAAGCCTGTAGTACACTGAATGACCGATAGGGGGCAGTGTGTAGGTGAAAAATGCGGTGGTTGGTTGGTTTTTACATGAAATGCAATAATGTCTGAGAAGCCTGTAGTACACTGAATGACCGGTAGGGGTCAGTGTGCAGACGAAAATGCAGTGGTTTGATGGTTTGTACATGAAATGTGATTATGTCTAAGAAGCCTGTAGTACACCCAAAGACTGGTAGGGGGTTTAAACAAATGATATGCATGAACATGCAATAGTTTTAGAACAGACTTAGACAAAATTCAGCCGTAAAGTGAGGACCTGACCCGTGAATGGTGCCGTGGGACTGATGCCTGGCGTAACGGGTAGGTCGACTTACGGTTTGTGAGTCACTTGGGCACCATCCACGGCGATGGATTGAAGAAAGAAGGTGGTAGGCCGGAAAAGCCTGTGGCTGGATTCCTGACACAGCTCTGCTTAGAAAACCTCATGGAGTAATCAGGTAAAATGGCGTCTGGATGACCCGGAAGTGGAAATCATTCTGATGCTGACCTCAAGCGATATGAGTCAGGTAAGGGGTGTCCCTTATATAGGGGAGTGAATTAATTTAAGCCCCTCCCACAAATACAGGCCAAACGGCCTTAATACATATACAAAAAATGGATAAGCAAGGCACTCCTCCTGGATTTCTCTGAACAAAAATCAAAACTGCCTAGGTGCAATCCCGCGTACCAATATATACAATCATAAATAAAGGGAGCACACTAGGACTTTTCAATAGTGGAAAAAATGGTCTTTACTGTATTAAATCATAATACAAAATCTGTGTACAAAAATCGACGTTTCGACCCTCCTGGGGTATATATTTATATCAAAATACACGTAGAACGAAATAATATATATATATATATCTATATACATAAATATATACGTATATCACTATATATATACCTATATATAAATAAAAATATATATTTTTAAAATTATATATATATATATATATATATACATACATATATTAATTCTACATATATATTTATGTAATATTTTTACATAATTAGGAATCTTAATTAATTACAATTAGCGGGACCTGCCTGACAACCCATGTCGAAAGTATAGGGAATTTAATTTGCTAGCACTATATTTAACCCTATAACTTTCCAAGACACTATAAAACCTGTACATGGGGGGTACTGTTTTACTCGGGAGACTTCGCTGAACACCAATATTAGTGTTTCAAAACAGTAAAATGTATTACAACGATGATATCGCCAGTAAAAGTGAAGTTTTTTTTATTTTTCACGCACAAACAGCACACGGATGATATTATTGTTGTGATACTTTTTACTGTTTTGAAACACAAATATTTGTGTTCAGCGAACAACAGTACCCCTCATGTACAGGTTTTATGGTGTTTTCAAAAGTTACAGCGTCAAATATAAGGCTTGTGTTTTATTTTTTTCACATTAAAATTCACCAGATTGGTAACGTTGCCTTTGAGACCCTATGGTAGCCCAAGAATGAAAATTACCCCTATGATGGCATACCAGTGTTTGTGACCAAATGGCTACTAAAAAAGACTGGACATACCCCATTTGCAATACCTTGGGTTGTCTACTATTGCAAATGGTATGCCATTATGGGTGTAAATTTAATTCCTGGGCTACTATACAGTCTCAAAGGCAACGTAACCAATCTGGCGAATTTCAATTTCAAATGTAACGTGCTGTATTTGACCCTGTAACTTCCCAAAACACCATAAAACCTGTACATAGGGGGTACTGTTTTACACGTAAGCCTTTGCTGAATACAAATATGTGTATTTTATTGCAGTAAAAGCAAACAGTATTATGACATTGACAATTAAAATGTCATGTAGAACTAAAAAAATAAAAAAAAATCTTATTTTCTCTCATTTTTTTCATATTAAATTATGTTTCATAGCTAAATATTTGATATTAAATGAAAGCCCTGTTTCCCCTGAATAAAATGATATATAATAAGGGGGGGGGGGGGGGTGCATTTAATATGAAAGAAGTGAATCACGGTTGGTCAGACATATAGCGCAAATGCCAGGTTTTGTTTGCATTTTGTTTTGTTCACAACGTGTACATATGGCACAGTCTTTAAGGGGTTAAGTAATTTTGTTGTTTATTTATTTCACAGTCTAATTTTTCCAGAGTTGATTTTCTCCTTTTAATTATTTTTTCCGTAGTGGTGAATGAAAACATCTCTAGCATTTCTACCCATTCATACATGAATTCTTTATCTTCTTGATCAAAAGAAGGGGATTTATTATACCTTAAACCCCTCGGGGTGATTTTTTCTTTCAAATATGTTTCTAAGGTTGCCACCTCCCATTTTATTTTAATTTCTTGAGTCATTGACTTTGTAAGTATCTTCTTACAGTCGTACAAATTGTGTAAATAAAAAAACGTTGCAGTTTTATTTACAAAATACAGAATTTCTGTGATTTTAAAACAATTAAAAAAATGTAGGCAAAAATAGAGGGGACAGAATAAATACAAAGTAAAATCTTTAATTCGCTATTCACAGCTTGGCCATGTAAGCTTAAAGGACCACTATAGGCACCCAGGCCACTTCAGCTTAATTAAGTGGTCTGGGTGCCTGGTCCAGCTAGGATTAACCCTTTCTTCTATAAGTTAATCCAGCCTCTAGTGGCTCTCTCATTGACAGCCGCTAGAGGCGCTTCCGCGCTTCTCACTGTGATTTTCACAGTGAGAAGACGCCAGCATCCATAGGAAAGCATTGATGACGGCGATATGGAGGAGGAGAGGAGGAGGAGAGTTCCCCACCCGGCACTGGAGAAAGAGGTAAATGTAACCCCTTCCACCCCCTAGAGTCCGGCGGGAGGGGGGCCCTGAGGGTGGGGGCACCCTCAGAGCACTATAGTGCCAGGAAAACGAGTATGTTTTCCTGGCACTATAGTGGTTCTTTAAACTTTGCAATTCGGTTTTTAATGCACTAAATACAATATGGTGTTAAATGAATAAACGTCTCAGGGTTATTCACAAACCTGGAACTGTGGAGAAAGGGAAATGTGAATAAGTTGGAGAATAAAAGATAAAACTAGGTAAATTAGAGAATTGCGCAGTTTGGCAATTTGTTTGCTCTAAATCTTCAAATAATTTTATCGTTTCTCCCCAATTTTTACTTTACATCGTTCTAATGTATTCTGAATTGCATCTCAAGGTTGACAAGGATTGCATGTATTCATAGGAAGATTATTTTATAAAGTATAACTCTAGGAGAAAGTTCATGGTGTTTCTCTCTCTTTCACTTTGTTATTCTAATAAACCATCTGACAGAATTGCTGACTGTTCTGGATCAATAACTTAGCCATAAACCCCATAAACCTTTGACTCAACTGGGATTTTTGTACAAACCGATTACCTTCCTTTAAATGGGAATTCAACATTTCTCACTTTTTTTTTTAATACAAAAAATATTTTTTTCTAATGTAGTAACTTCTCTTTTTTAAATGAAATACTTTTATATTCCAAGTTTTACATCCTATCCCTTAGGTATCTTGCAAAATAAAAGATAACTATAAAAGGTCATGCGATCAAAAACACATTTTTTTTTCTCTTTTGCTTTACATTTGTTGTGTGAGGAAATGGAGGTCCTATAGTTATTAGAAGAAAATTTTAATGGGCTGTTCAGCCTTACATAGTTACGTAGCCAAACAGAGACATGCATCCATCAAGTTCAGCCTTTTTCACACCTGTTTCTGCTGTTGATCCAAATAACCCAGAGTAAATAGCGTGAAGCTGTATTCATAGCTGCCATTTGTTCAGAACTGCCTGCTTCTTTGCAGGTCCAGCATTTTTAGCAGAAAACAAAAAGCCAAGGACGGCACAAGTATATAAACCGGATCTTCAGCTGCAGCCATGAGGATAAGGATGACACAACCCTTTGGTTCAATAAATAGAAAAAGAGGTCCGTCAACACAAGCTTACATCAAATGCAGACCTTTATTGGGTACCAAAAGGCAACATTTCAACTCAGCAGAGTCAGAACGTTTCCTTGTTGTCTCCATTAAAAGTCTGCATTGGATATTAACCTGTGTGCCCGGATCTCTTTTTATATTTCTTGTACTTTTTGCAGACAAACATAACTTCTACACTTTTTTATTTCTATTTTTTCCAATTGTTTTTCTACCCATTTGTCTTGTCCTTGTGTGAGTCCTGAGGAAAGTTAGATAAACAGGAAGATGTTATTATTATCTGCTAGAGTACAATTAATCATGTATTGTTTGTATGTCTAGAAAGCTTTATTATTCATATTAATTATAATTTTGCAACCAGTATATATATATATCGAGTGTGGGAATATGTGACTTCCAGCATATCCTCCGCTACTAATTATAGCGTACCCATCAATAAACAAACTCTCCTAGAGCCAAAATCAGTGTGGTCTGACTTTGTATGCAGTCCAGCAATCACTAACATCAAAGTCATAAAAAAGTGAGTTGTTCACATAGGATGTCAAAGGTCTAATTTCATCATTCAGGACATTAAGCGAGGCACAGTATACATCTGGTAGACCCGAGATCTGGAAGCATTAGATTTGGGCTCTGGCGTGATGTCAATATCTTTCTCTTCCACTGTTGGTTTCAGAGTAAAATTTTGCAAGACAGTCGTGATAAAGAGGAAGATCTCCATGCGAGCCAGGCCCTCTCCCACACACGCACGCTTACCTGGAGAGGAAGGTATGAAAGATAAGAATGTTAGTCTGTCGCTCATGGAATTCGTTTTTCTTTTCTTATAAACATATAAAATAATAACCACTAATGCAATGTCATTACCTAGAGAGAACGGCAGAAAGGCATCATTCTTTTTAAAACACCCATTCTCATCCAGAAAGTGATTTGGGTCAAAATCTTCAGGGTTTTTAAAGTATTTGGGGTCCTTCAGAACAGATGTCAATATTGGCAAAACCAACGTACCCTGAAATGAAAAAATTAACAAGAGCACAGTGCCATGTTTGCTGGAAGAAAGAGTGACAAAGAGTATCTCATGTCCACACATATTGCTCCATAGTTTACTAACCTTGGGAATGTGATATCCCCTGAAAGTTGTGTCTTTGCTAGTTTCATGAACAAGCCCTATGGGGACAATATCAGCAAATCTCATGATTTCATGGATGACGGCATCAGTAAATGGCATCTTACTCCGGTCCTCAATTGATGGACATCGATTTTGGCCAATTACATCATCAATCTCTTTTTGGATCCTCTCTAAATTAAATAAACAGAAAAGAAATGCATGTAGGACAACTATATAGTAATACACAATTTCCAATACATATACTTCCAAACAAAAACATGCTGAGAGGCATCTTGCATACTAATGATATCAGGTCAAACTTGTATCTAGAATAGGAACCATCCTGTCCCTTCTCCACATTACCACATTATCTCAAACCAGAATCATTCCATGAGCTGTCACATGTTACAATTAAACACTGACTCAACAACTTACATTATGAACCCAAGGACTGAATACGTTCCTGACTAGTGTTTAACTAAAATAAAGTTTCACAAAAATAGGGTTCTACTCCAGTTTTTTTCCCCTGTCTATGACCAAGTCTGCCAGCAATTGTTATACTTTTCAAAACACTCTGGAAAAAGAACTTCAAGGACTGTTAAATAAATAAATGAATAAAGAGCATTTATACCTTGTATCTCTGGATGTTTGAGAAGAATCAAGAAGCCATATCTCATCGTTGTGCTTGTAGTCTCTGTCCCAGCAAAGAACAAATCAAATACTGTTCTCCATAAGTTGTCATTGTGGAATTCTGTGCTGGCCTTGTTTTTTTCCTGGGAAATATTTTGAATGTTTTGTTTTTTAGAAATTACGGTACCTTCTAACCCGTCAAAATTATAAATGTGGAGTTTATACTGTAAATCAGTTTCTGTTCTACAGAATTACCTCTTCCATCTTAATCAAAAAGCTGTCTATGAAGTCTCGTGGGCAGTTTGTATCCAACGTTCCTTGGTGAGATTTTGCCTGGTTCAGTAGATAGCTTTTCAATCTTGAAATGTTTTTGAAGATATTCTGATGAGGCCCAGGGACCCACTGGAGTACATATGGGAACAACTGAAGAAGCTGTAAAAATAGTTGACTTCTATTAAAGGTTTACTCTAGACACCATGACCACGTCAGTGGATTTTAAGTAGCCACGGTGCCTGGAGTCTGTATGTTCAGCATTTTACTTTGCAACACTTAGCATATTTAGTTTAATCACATTGCTGTCGGAAGTGTAACTACAGCTACAGCAACATCAGTGGGGTGTAATGAGCCAGCCCAATTCCAGGGCGGCTAATGTCAGTTCTGTATAAATGTGGATGCACAGTAAGCTGACATTCTCAGCCAATGAATGAGTTGCAGGATTGGCATCCTTTTACAGCTTTGCAGAATACATATATATATATATATATATATATATATATGTATTTGTGGTCGGTTAATATCGTGATCGTGAAATACCTTGTGATTGGAAATTAAGTCGGTGTGGTGTGCCGGGACCGACGTAGGGGTAGGCCTGTAAAAGGGGGCCTCCCGAAAGACTTTATAGGTAAGAGGGTAAGGTGGGTGGGGTGAAAAGCGCAAGCCTCGTCAAGGTAGGAAGGGGGGAGTAGCGTTTATATAGGAACGCTAACTCCTCCCACAAATGCAGGACTTCGGCATTTCACTTGTGGTCGGTTAATATCGTGATCGTTATATACCTTGTGATTGGAAATTAAGTCGGTGTGGTGGACCGACATAGGGGTAGGCCTGTAAAAGGAGGCAAAAAGAAATACAGGAAAACAAACTTATAGTAACATGATTACAATATAAGATACGCTTGCCTTACCTCTTCCCCCGTTGCGGAATGTATCTGTAAAATTTAGCTGATTCCAAGTGAACCCAATTGATCCTGTGTGCTGGCGTCCTACTACTGGATGTGATTGATGTGGTCCTATTTGGACGGATGTCTTATTGAGAGGCAGGGTCCCAACCTGATTTAATGCATAGAGTTAAATGTAGAATCGACTTTGAGTAGTTAGGTGATTGCCTAGTGTAAGTGACTTAATTCTGGTTAGACTGTTGGAATGACATGAGATAGTGGCCGTACCCTTTGAAGTCTTCTTGGTGAGATACAATGCCTGTCGGATTAGCTTTAATTGAGAAGTTCCTAGGACTCAGGAAGCAAAATAAGGTTCATTAGCCAGGTGTATATGACCTGGTTGTGTAATTCAAATGCTGTCTAGGGAGACTGATGACACCCGGAACTCCATCGCGGTGGTATGTTATTTGCAGGGTGACGAATCGATTACTTATACCTTGAAGCCCTTGTTGAGTAAGCTTTTAAGGAAAAGGAGTATGGTTTGAATATGACTGTCAGAAGGTGTTGCTGTATGTCTGAAAGGGAAGAGTTTGATACGTCTGAAAATTGAAGGGGGCAAAATGCGGCAAATTAGACCATAATTTGAATTGTACACTTGTGGACGTGGTATTCCACTGGAAACCCTAGAAGAATGTCAACATTGCTATTGTGTGTAATCTAGTGTTAGTGGATACGGCTATTCGTGACAACTTGTTGCTGTGTGCCAATAGCCAGGTTAGACCGGATTACATCGTCAAAATGTGGAGTTTGGGTTGGGTGTTTGGCAGTTGGGTGAGGAACGAAGAATTCTTAATTAACGACGGGGAAAAAGTGTCTACGGGGAGTGACCTCAACCAAGTGTTGAACCCGTGTGTAATTGTTCCCAAGCGCGGGGACAGACCTAAATAGAACGACCACTCTTATTTACCTTGTATATATATGACATTCAAATTAGGGTATACGGTTGCCATGAGTCCCAAGGCATATGATGCATAAGTAACATAATCTCTATTCGCTAGAACTATATTCTTGTGCTAAAGTTACTCTGAATTAGTGGGTGAGTATTCAGATAGTGAGGGGGAGGGGGAGGGAGATGCATGGCCCTACTCTGTGCGTTGGCGGGAGTAAGTGTTTGTGTAAACCCTCCTGGGGATAGTTTGGGATCTAAAAGAGCCTGGCATGTATGATAATAGAGGTATGCTGAGGACAGCAAGCTTAGTGGGGGTGTACGGCTTAGCGGTTGCGCTAGAGAGAGAGAGACGGTTCTTCTCCTGTTATTGGCTTCATGGGACATGCTGAAAAAGAAAACCACAACAACAATTGAACTGAACAATAAAACACAGTTGAGTTTATGTAGAACTGGCTGGCTAACTAGTGCCGAAGCGAAAAGCTATCTACCCTGTGACATGTGAGGCCCTGCTAATTGCCAAGCGGCTGGTGAGAGGCTCTACCTATGATTTGGACGTGGGGCTCGAGCCACTAGCGTGGTGGCAGGGTGTCGGCCTCTCGGTGACAGTAAAAGACCAAAAACGTGACAGGTGAGACCCTGACTATAAACCCGATAGGTGGGTGAATGCGAGGCTCTAACTATGATTTGGGCAGAGGGGCGAAAATCTCTGTGTTGAGATTGGGGAGTTGGCCTCGCAGGACCAGCTACTTGTACATCTAAGGCCAGCTCCTAAGCCTAGATAGCCAGTTCTCTGACCCTAGACAGGGGCTTGATAAAGGGGTAATGTAATGTATTTAGAGGCACCCAAGTTGTGGTTTGTAAAAGTACCTTGAGGTCCCTATAGGAGAGGGAAAGGAGGAAGAAAGAAGAGGAAGGAACTGTAGTTGTGGGAGAGGAGATATAGCTGATAGTATAGTATCTTTAGACCCAGAGGGTGCTGAAGATTCCCAGGATAGCTTCTATAGATCCTTGAAGCTTCATGCCATGAAAGCATGGTACTGCCTGAAGAAAAGAGGAGGATGAAATGAGCAAGGTTTGTGAGAACCAGGGCGAATGTTTAGAGATAGTGATTCGAATGAGCATATGACGAGTTATCGAGTGGTGCCGTGGTCTGATGAGGCAAGGTGGGAAATCAAGCCCCCGTACCCCCCCAATAACCCATCGTAGAAATGCGTGGCCTGTAGAGGCAGTAGATAGAAACGTAAACAAAATTGTATTTGTAACTGATAGAGACAGGAGACAATAATGCACCAGTAACTATCTAAATAGTAAAATGCTGTTCTAAAATGTGAAATTAAGGTGTAGTTTTAAAAGGAAAGGAAAACATTACGGTTACCTCTAAAATATTGACCTCTTAATTAACCGTATTAGATTATGCTTTATGGATATTAAGTTACTTAATGGGTTGTAGTTAAACAGAAGATAATAGGTAACATTGATGTGAAACTAAACGTAAATGTAATTGAGATTGGCAATTGCAGTGACAAACTGATCGGTCTGAATCCGATAACAACGTACCAATGAATGGACGTGATACTTGTTAGACTTAAATTAGGCATTCTGCATGAATGAGGGAATTTAAACTCTCACTGAATTACATGCTGTTTAGGTTTCCTAATAGATCTATAGAAAATAACCAATGACCCCTTCTTAACAGGTAACCGGTATATAGTAACATTATTCCTATAGGTGCTTAAGTTCCATAGTAAATTACCGGAACAGTGAGTGCGCGAATTGAAATGTGCTATGTACTAATGATTCCCTTAGCCGGGAATGGGTATAATACGGAACAGAATATGGTTGTATATGTGTGGTACAGATCATTGTTTCGGGTAGTGTTAGCGTATCCATTTGAACCGGTACTGAACTGATGTACCAGGAACAAAGAAATCAATGGGACAGGTTGGTAAGCGACAAGATATTGAAATGAATTCTGACAGGACAAAATGCCAATATGAACAAACACATGCACACACATATACATGAGACAAATTCTGAATGATTGTCCATATTGATGTATTATTGACCATATTAGGACTACTTGACACTCTGTGACTAGCAATGCTATATTAAACAAAAATTAATTTGAAACATAATTAATAGTTTCCATATGTAATTAAACATATCATGCCATAACTACATATCCTGCTTGCACCGATGTAACCACCTATAACAGTTGTTTAACGGTAGGTTTATGCAATTAGCAATTTTTTCAGTGTTGGTGCATGTATTTGTATAGGATTGCACACTGATTTAGCCGAACAACATGCTTGGAATTTTAGAACTGAAAGGTGAGAGTTTCTGTATGGGGCTTCTCATTGCTACGTTGAGTGAATGAAATTTGATTTGTTTGACCGCGTGCATGCCTATTGATTCGTGAGTTATTATGTTTATGCACGAGAGCTGTTATTAGAATAGTTTGCTACACTTTATTTAATATAAATGGATATCACCAGGCATTTAATAGGGTGGGATTGGTGGAGAAATGCCATGGTGGTGTGGCTTTGGTATAGTAATGGTTCGTGGAACAATTCATTGCAGGTTTCCCTGACAGACGACGTTTTAATGCTATGTTCTGGCACAGAAAAGGATAAGGAAGCAGCATTTTTATAGGTCATAAGTTCGGGGTGAGGTCAGCGTAAAAGTTATGTCACACGTAAGTGTGTTACCATGGCTACATGGTCAGGGCTAGTAAACAGGGGGAGCGATGGCGAGGGAGGATGGAAGGAGAGTAGGAATGTAACGAAGGACAGGCTTTTTTTTCATGTATAAACAGCACATAACATACTCATGGCATGTTTCAGCCTGAGGGCCGGAGCTGGCATTCCCCATCTTAACTGATCCCAATTCTCACTGAACCAGCTTAAGACTTCATCAAGCCCTAGGCAAATTCTCAAACTCTCCATCCCGTCGTAGACACACTCAATGCGCGGTTACAGGAGGCTGCAGTACACATGCCTAATACTACATTATGGGGTACCCCCTATATGGATAATGTATTGTAATACCCCTGGGAGTTTCTGCAAACCCTACATATTTTACTGTTAAATGTCCATACTAGATGGAAGCGTGCATTACTATCGTAGTCGGGTCTGTGGATAGAAGCTGTTTAGAAATAGTCCTACCCACAGCCAAATAGAAAGTATTCAGAAATAGCCAAGGGAAATGCAGTATCAATGTCCACACTGAGTGCACCAGTAAGCTTATCTTTATCCACAACTGTATGAGACTGCCCGGGTTCTGTTAGGATTCCATGATCAGCAGAGTGCCGCAGGTCATAGAATCCCTGACCAACTACCATAATAATCAGACGCAATTAGATATTCAATGATCCAAAAGGAGAGAGCTAGAATATGGAATAGTGTAAAAAATGCAAGCAAGTTATGCGTGAAAGCAATACCAGTTTAAATAGTGCTGTGTATTATTACATTCGTGCGTATGTGCCCGTTCGGTAGTTAGCTCATTCACATGTGTGTTGTTCACATGAAAAAGTGGCAGTATAGACAGAAAAAGTGACCGGGCGCGGTTAATCCCGCCGATTACCTGGTGTTCGGTTGTTTGGAGGTTCGTGAGTTTGCACGAACGGGCGGGAAGCGGAGAGGATGATGGGACCGGAAGTGCGACGGGAACTGGAAGTTTCGGCTGACGGAGGGGCAGGCAGGCCAGGAGTGAACAGCGCAAGCCTCGTCAAGGTAGGAAGGGGGGAGTAGCGTTTATATAGGAACGCTAACTCCTCCCACAAATACAGGCCTTCGGCCTTTTACATATATATATATATATATATATATATATATATATATGTCATAATCCCTGCTTCAGAGGACCTTTGGCAGCCGTCAGGATCAGGTAAGAGGGCAAACTATAGTAAACTCTTTAACCCCTTAAGGACACAGGACATGTCTGACACGTCATGATTCCCTTTTATTCCAGAAGTTTGGTCCTTAAGGGGTTAAAGGACCACTCCACACCCCAAAAGCACTTCAGCTTGCTAAAGTGCTTTATAAGTGTGGAGTATCATAGTTTAACCCCAGTTTATAAAAGTGCTGATTTCTGTGAGAAATCAACACTTTTGTGAATTAACTAGGGAACCCCACACCTCCCTGGGTGTCCGTCAATCAGCCAGGGAGGATTCCTTCCTACTTCTGTAAGGTCCCCTGAGCTAACAGAACTGTCAGGTGTGCCTGCTTCCCCCTCCCTCACATACCTCAGACCAGCTCCTAAGCCAGGGGCGGATCCAGAACTGAATCTTGCGAGGGGAACTTGGAGATTATTACAGGGACAATCCAGGCACAAAAATCACTACAGCTCTCGGTAGAGTTTATGGTTCCAAGAGTGCTGTGGTGCCCTCCTTGAGTAAGCAGTCAAGCCGTTTAAGAACAGTTTGACAATGTACATGGGTTCTGCCAGCAAGGGGCTGTATTAGGGGGTAGGGCTTGTAGTGTGTGTGTGTGAGGAGTGCAGTTTGTACGAGGAGTGCAGTGTGTGTGAGGAGCACAGTGTCTGTTTGTGGGGTGTAGTGTCTGTGTGTGTGTGGGGTGCAGGGGTGCAGTCCGTGTATGGGAGGCAGTGTGTGTGTATGGGGGTCAGTGTGTGTGTGTGTGTGTGTGTGTGAGGGTTGGAGTGTGTGTGTGAGGGGCAGCATGTTTGTGAGGTAGCAGTGTGTGTGTATGGGGAGGCATGTGTGTGTGAGGGGTGCAGTGTGTGTGTGTGTGTATGTTTGTGTGAGGTGTAGTGTATGTGTGTAAGGGGGCAGTGTGAGTGTGTGTGTGTGAGGGGGCAGTGTGTGTGTGAGGGGCAGTGTGTGTGGGTCTAAGGGGGCTGTGCGTGTGTGTGTGAGGGGAAGTGTATGTGTGTGTGTGTAAGAGGGCAGTGTGTTGTCTGTGTGAGAGGCAGTGTGTGTGTGTGATGGGCAGTGTTTGTGTGTGTGGGGGGGCAGTTTGTGTGTGTAGTCTAAAGCAAATATATATATTTTTAATTTTTTATTTAAATCATATATTTTATGTTCCGCCTCCCTTCTTATTTTTGCCAGGGTGGTGGAACATTTCTCAATTACTGGTGGTTCGGTGGAGAGGCTCTGGTGGTCCCAGTGGTGAGTGAACTCTAGCCTACAGATCCTGCAGCTAGAGTTCACTCTCGTGAGATTTGAAACATTGTAAGAAGAGGACCTAGAGGAGCTGCAGGCTGAGCTCCTAAGTCCTCACTACCCCCCCAGCCGGCTGCCCAGCAAGGTTCCTGTGCACTGGTGAGGGAGATATCTGATCTCCCCTTCAGTCCCTGAAAGCACATAGCAGGGCCAGCGCTTGGATAGCTCCGACCCTGCAGGGGAGAGCAAAGGACAGCCTCAGCTTTCTTGGGGGGGAGGGAGAGTCCGATGCCCCCCCTGGATCCGCCACTGTCCTCAGCTCTGTCCTAAGCTCCAAACCTCAGGCAAGATGTGCATGCATCTGTGCAACAGCATCTGAAAGTCTCTTCCAGGAAAAAAGGGGAGAGCTTGCTAAGGCTGCATTTCATAAGAAGATAAACCCCCAATGAATGCATACATGAAAAAAATATGCATGTATTCACTGGAGGTATACCTACTAAACAGTGATTTAAAAAAAAAAAATCTTTTACAATGTGGGAAGTGGAGTGCTCCTTTAGGAGTCACTCTCACCCCCTCTAGGATGTTTTTTGAATCACATTAAATTAAATGTATCATTCATTCTCTCACTATATTCCAATTTGGTATTACCGTATATACTAGAGTATAAGTCGAATTTTTCAGCATATTTTTTGTGCTGAAAAACCCCCACTCGTCTTATACTCGAGTCAATGTCTGTATTATGGCAACTTACATTGCCATAATACAGACCAGGACAGCCGGGCTCATTACAAGCCCGACGGTCCTGTTGGGGGCTGGCAGCGAGCTGTAACTTACCTTTCCTGCAGCTCCTGTCAGCTCCCTTCACCTCCGTTCCGGTCAGCTCCCCTGTCAGCTCCACTGTAAATCTCGCGAGAGCCACGGGGTCAGAGCGTTGCCATGGGTTACCGTGGCAACGCTCCGCGTGGCACTCACACTGCGAGACTTGCAGTGGAGGAGAAGGGAGCTGACCGGAACGGAGGAGAAGGGAGCTGACAAGAGCTGCAGGAAAGGTAAGTTACAGCTTCCTGCCAGCCTCCCTCCTACACAGCCCATCCACTGGACCACCAGGGAATGAGAGCCCCCTCCCTGGCCAGCTAACAAGCAGGGAGGGAGGACGAAAAAAAGATAAATAAAAAATTAAATAATATTAAAATTAAAAAAATTAATAATATAAAAAAAATAATAATAATAATAATAATAATTTTTAAAAAATGCCCACCCCCCACCAAGGCTCTGCATCACATACACACTGCATCCATACACACACACTGCATTCATACACACACACACACACACACACTGCATTCATACACACACACTGCATTCATACACACACACACACTGCACTCATACACACACACTGCATTCATACACACACACAGCACTCATACACACACACAGCACTCATACACACACACAGCACTCATACACACACACTGTATTCATACACACACACACTGCACTCACACACACACACTGCATTCATACACACACACACACACACACTGCACTCATATACACACACACACTGCATTCATATGCATACACACACTGCATTCATACAAACACTGCATTATAAACACACACACACTGCATTCATTATATACACACACTGTAAATAAATATTCAATTAATATAATTGTAACGGACCGTTTCAGCATATGAGGGTTAAAATCCGTTTAGGCGATAATCCCCTTTTCTCAGAAAGGCACAGCTACTGCAGAACATCAAAACTCACGAACTAGATACAGGCGAATGCATCAAACTCCCGAACTGCATACCAGGGAATAAGATAGCACTCCAAGCTGGAACCTCACGAATAGCTGCTAGCAGATGAATAGGAAAAGCGGACATCAGCTTACACTCCTAGCAGTCAATCTCCAACAGCATACAGTGAATCCCCCCAAGAACGAGACAAGGCTCCGTGTTGTGGGTCAAGCAGTGGTCTGAGGTGCTGGGGCACCCAGCCTGGTTTTTATTACATGAGTACACATACAGGCCACACCCAGGGGGAGGCATAAAATAACCAATCACATACATGGTTCAGCCCACACATCCCCTCCCCTCAGATAACATTAAACCCAATTATCCGGTACACCTTTTCAGCCAAGTTCTGGATGTACCCCAAAAACAGGGGGTACACCTTTAAATCCAGCATCGCTGGATAGCCCTTATTCAGGGGGACAACATATTCAAAATTCAAGTCATTCGGATGAACGGTTCGGGAGATATGGGGTTCCAAAGATTTGACCGACCGCATGGGTAAAGTATCCGAAAACAGTTCCATGCATTTTGGCCCTGCGGTCGGTCACAAACAAGGGAATGAAAACAGACGAATTGCCTGTGTTATAGAGCCTGGAGAGGGTTTGAATTAATTCCCTTGTTTGTGGGGTTCTTTCTACCGAACGGCGGATCATTCGGTAGTTTCTATACGAATTTACGAAAGTATGGAGGTCTCAGCGGTGTTTGCCTAGTCAAGTGTCCGATTTTAGTTCCAGACACTCGACGGCAAAACACCGCTGTTCGGTAGTTTAAGATGGCCGCCGCCACGTGTTCGTTTCCCGAATGGCGGCCACCCAGAGGACAAAGAATACATTACACTGATTGCCAATTACCCGTTTGCAACATTGTTGCAAACGGTAATCGGAGGCACACTTATTCCTGGGTGGTCTGGTTGTTCGGTAGTTTCACTCAATATACTGAATGGAGTGATTCTACCGAACAATCAGTGAATGCTGCATACATATAACCCAGGTTAACTGAACACATAAATGCATACATGATATTAAAGGACTAAAGGCAGGATTACTGTAATATGCTCTACAGTCTTAAAGGTACAGTATCCCACAAGTCCCAATAGGTCCACGGATGGCCCTTAAAGGCCCAGTAGCAGTAATATAAACTATTACATGCCCAAATATATTTTTTACAGTGCACATGTCCAGGGGTCCAAAGATGTCCAGGGGCCATAGTCGCAGGGCAGGAGGCTAGCAACCAGGCTTCTCCAGTTCTCAGTGGCGAGGTTGGTTTCGTCACATCTCTCCCCCTTTCCAAAAAGACTAACAGGGTACCTGACCTCCTGCCGGTTAGTGCCCTTGTTAGTCCAGCAGCCCACCCACAAAGCAGAAAAAACAGTACAGCCCACCCACAATAAATGGTTACTACACCTGGGTAGAGGAGAATCTTGTCCATGTCCAGGTGCCTCACCACGGCTGTGTGGGGGACCGGTAGGCTGCCTTGGTGGGTTGCTGAGTGGGCAGAGACCAGCGGTACTCTGTCCTGGTGCCAGCACTACCACCGGAGTAGTCTGGTTGGAGCCTGGTTGCTGGAGACGGATTGTCTCCCCTTTCGTTGCATAGCTCTGCTGCTGAAAGGGGAGACCGGTTGTCTCCCCCTTGGATACATAGTTCTGTCGTGGGGGGGTAGGACCGACCATCCCTACCCCCTGTGTGGTAAGTGCAGAGACCACGGTCCCATCTGCACCGGTGGGGGGCTTACAGTCTCCCCCTGGTACATTAAACTGCCGCTGGGGAGAGGGGGTAACAAGCTCCTCTCCCGATAGAACACTCTGCCCATTAATAATCCGCCGCTGGGGAGAGGTGGTAATAAGCTCCTCTCCCATGCATACTTCCATCATCTGCGGAGGGAGACCGACTGTCTCTTCTCCCAATACAGTGTCCTGCTGTTGGGGAAAGGAGACTGGGCTCCCAATTCCCAAAAAGTCACGCTGCTGCTGGGGGGTAGGACCAACTACCTCTGCCCCCTGTAACTCAGCCTGCCGCTGGGGAGGGAGGACGCTGCTCTCCTCTCCCTGCACCTCGCACTGCCGCTGGGGAGGGAGGACGCTGCTCTCCTCTCCCTGCACTTCGCACTGCCGCTGGGGAATGGAGACTGGGCTCCCAATTCCCAAAAAATCATGCTGCTGCTGGGGGGTAGGACCAACTACCTCTGCCCCCTGTAACTCGGCCTGCCGCTGGGGAAAGGAGACTGGGCTCTCTATTCCCAAAAAAATCACGCTGCTGCTGGGGGGTAGGACCAACTACCTCTGACCCCTGTAACTCAGCCTGCCGCTGGGGAGGGAGGACGCTGCTCTCCTCTCCCTGCATTTCACACTGCCTTCCCGGCATATCACTCTGCTGCTGGGGGGTAGGACCAACTACCTCTGCCCCCTGTAACTCAGCCTGCCGCTGGGGAGGGAGGACGCTGCTCTCCTCTCCCTGCACTTCGCACTGCCGCTGGGGAATGGAGACTGGGCTCCCAATTCCCAAAAAATCATGCTGCTGCTGGGGGGTAGGACCAACTACCTCTGCCCCCTGTAACTCAGCCTGCCGCTGGGGAAAGGAGACTGGGCTCTCTATTCCCAAAAAATCACGCTGCTGCTGGGGGGTAGGACCAACTACCTCTGCCCCCTGTAACTCAGCCTTCCGCTGGGGAGGGAGGACGCTGCTCTCCTCTCCCTGCACTTCACACTGCCTTCCCGGCATATCACTCTGCTGCTGGGGGGTGGGACAAACTACCTCTGCCCCCTGTAACTCAGCCTGCCGCTGGGGAATGGAGACTGGGCTCCCAATTCCCTGCAGGACCGGTGGAGAGACCTCGGTCCCATCTCTACCGGCCACCTGGGGTTCTTCCCAGTAAATCTCTACAATATCTTCCCAGCGGAAAGGGTCTGGATCTGGGTCTGTCACCTTACTGTCCTGCTGAGCCTTCCCAATGAAGTGGAAGAGATCTTGGTAGTTTTGCTCCAGTTCCCACTCCAGGGTTGCTAGGTGAGCCAGGTCTTGCTCTACCTCATGGGGGTCATCCCACTCATGCCTAGCCTCCCTCTCATAGAAAATGTCCTGCAGTCTGGTTTGCGCAGGGCTCCCGAAGCCAGGCTCTGCAAAGGACTCCCATAACAAGCCAGGACCATCAAATTCTTCTCCCTCTGGCTTGTCATGTTCGGCTGTCCAGGGTATATACTGTGCCAT
Source organism: Pelobates fuscus (assembly GCF_036172605.1). Taxonomy (NCBI): domain Eukaryota; kingdom Metazoa; phylum Chordata; class Amphibia; order Anura; family Pelobatidae; genus Pelobates; species Pelobates fuscus. The sequence continues at coordinate 11,645,238 of NC_086325.1, forward strand.
ATACCACCAGAGCGCCTGGTAGGCATCCTCCAGCCATAGCTCCTGCCATACCCGGTGCTCTAGTTCCTTCACCCATCCCTTCAGGGGCTGCTCTCCCAGGAAGGGCATCCGCAGTGCCAGTCGTGTCTGCCATCGCTGCTCTTCACTGGGGAGACTCTTGCCCCGCTGGTACTGTACGTTATCCAGGGCCTGTTACCAGATGCCTTTCCTTAATGCATCCCGGTCATCCATGTCACCCTCATCGTACTCCACTGCTGGTTCCATCCTGGTGCTGTCAGGGTCGCTGTACTCAGACATGCGTTGCCCTCAAATTGTAAAAATGCAAAGCAATGGTGTTCTGTAGCTGTCCTTCTGGCTGTAGGAACGATCCCGCCGCTTGCCACCAATTGTAACGGACCGTTTCAGCATATGAGGGGTTAAAATCCGTTTAGGCGATAATCCCCTTTTCTCAGAAAGGCACAGCTACTGCAGAACATCAAAACTCACGAACTAGATACAGGCGAATGCATCAAACTCCCGAACTGCATACCAGGGAATAAGATAGCACTCCAAGCTGGAACCTCACGAATAGCTGCTAGCAGATGAATAGGAAAAGCGGACATCAGCTTACACTCCTAGCAGTCAATCTCCAACAGCATACAGTGAATCCCCCCAAGAACGAGACAAGGCTCCGTGTTGTGGGTCAAGCAGTGGTCTGAGGTGCTGGGGCACCCAGCCTGGTTTTTATTACATGAGTACACATACAGGCCACACCCAGGGGGAGGCATAAAATAACCAATCACATACATGGTTCAGCCCACACATCCCCTCCCCTCAGATAACATTAAACCCAATTATCCGGTACACCTTTTCAGCCAAGTTCTGGATGTACCCCAAAAACAGGGGGTACACCTTTCAATCCAGCATCGCTGGATAGCCCTTATTCAGGGGGACAACATATTCAAAATTCAAGTCATTCGGATGAACGGTTCAGGAGATATGGGGTTCCAAAGATTTGACCGACCGCATGGGTAAAGTATCCGAAAACAGTTCCATGCATTTTGGCCCTGCGGTCGGTCACAAACAAGGGAATGAAAACAGACGAATTGCCTGTGTTATAGAGCCTGGAGAGGGTTTGAATGAATTCCCTTGTTTGTGGGGTTCTTTCTACCGAACGGCGGGTCATTCGGTAGTTTCTATACGAATTTCTGGAAGTATGGAGGTCTCAGCGGTGTTTGCCTAGTCAAGTGTCCGATTTTAGTTCCAGACACTCGACGGCAAAACACCGCTGTTCGGTAGTTTAAGATGGCCGCCGCCACGTGTTCGTTTCCCGAATGGCGGCCACCCAGAGGACAAAGAATACATTACACTGATTGCCAATTACCCGTTTGCAACATTGTTGCAAACGGTAATTGGAGGCACACTTATTCCTGGGTGGTCTGGTTGTTCGGTAGTTTCACTCAATATACTGAATGGAGTGATTCTACCGAACAATCAGTGAATGCTGCATACATATAACCCAGGTTAACTGAACACATAAATGCATACATGATATTAAAGGACTAAAGGCAGGATTACTGTAATATGCTCTACAGTCTTAAAGGTACAGTATCCCACAAGTCCCAATAGGTCCACGGATGGCCCTTAAAGGCCCAGTAGCAGTAATATAAACTATTACATGCCCAAATATAGTTTTTACAGTGCAATATGTCCAGGGGCCATAGTCGCAGGGCAGGAGGCTAGCAACCAGGCTTCTCCAGTTCTCAGTGGCGAGGTTGGTTTCGTCACAATAATTTTTGGGGGATCTAATTTTATTTCGAAGTTTACCAGTAGCTGCTGCATTTCCCACCCTAGTCTTATACTCAAGTCAATACGTTTTCCCAGTTTTTTGGGGTGAAATTAGGGGCCTCGGCTTATATTCGGGTCGACTTATACTCGAGTATATACGGTAGTTACCTGCCCCGAGGCTGAAGTCAGTTGCATGGAGAGGTCTCTCATGTACATCAGAAGGTTCTTGAAGTCCTTGTCTTCATAGTCAAATCTCTCTCCAAATACAATGGAGCAAATGACATTAGATACAGCCTGTCCTAATAGATGTGCTGGGTCAAATGGGGTGTCTGCGAAGAAACATGGAATGTTTAATAAGTCAAGATAATGCAATATTGAGAAATTTATATTGAATATAAAATATTAAATAATTGTATTTAATTTTGATAAAATATCTGCAAAACAAAGAAATATTTAACTCCAATTACTTTACACAAATTACATACTAGAAATATATAAACACATATACATAAAAGCACAGCGAATTAAAACAAAATATTTTCAAAACTATGGAATAGATGATGCATACAGTCATACCCACGTTTTTGAAAATCAGGTCAACCCAGTGTCCTAGACCAGTCTTCCTGCAGCCAAGGGGACACAAGATGACTTTTGGATAGAATTTGATATTTGAATTTGTTTTGCAGACATTTAAACCCGGCAGCAGTGGTAGCTATCAAGACCATTCACACCTGAGACCTTGTTACACTAATGAGTCACATGACACTGGGGAGGGAAAATCACTAATTGGGACAAATTTGGACATTTCCACTTCGGGGAGTACTCACTTTTGTTGCCAATGGTTTATACATTAATGGCTGTATGTTGAGTTGTCCTGATAAAAGCTCCAATGTGGAGCTGAAACGAGTACCTGGTTTTCCAGAGTGCCGGTATTGTTTGGAATTTATAATTGATGTGACTGGGCACCGGGTAATAACATTAGAATTGGAGTGCAAGAGTTTGGACTTGTTTATATACACACACAATGACTTATGGGGCTGGCATACACTTTTTTTTTTCAGGGTTGCTTTGTATCCCCTGCAAAAATGGGCTGAATGTTATGGTGCACCCCCAACCCTGCAGACAGCAAGGCCCCTTTAAGAAACCTGGCTGGGTTTGAACTCACAGCTCCAACATCCTAGTCAGGTTCTCTATCATGCTGTCCACCAGGGGGCTTCAGTATCAGTTTGCTTCCTGACTCCTTTCCTGTAAAGAGCAGTGCTGATCCACCTGCAGCCCTAATCAGCAGGCTGTAAACGACAGCTCTGCCTGAGACCTAATATCTGGTCATTTTTTTTTTTTTCCTTCCGGATCTTTGCTACTCTGCTGACTGATTTACCTACTACGATAGTCCGCTGCCAGTCCTGACTTCTGCCTCTCGTCTGACCCTGCCTTTGGATTTCCCCTTAATCTGTACTGCGCTTTTGGTTTTTGCCTCCTCCCTGTGCCATCTTCTGCAACTGGGCTCCAACTCCTGGTAAACTGTTACACCGAGCATGGATGTCATTACAATTATGCTCCCATTCTCCCCTGAGAAAATTCCTGCGGATGGCATGAAACAGGGATTTTCTAAATTATAGTGTCAAGATTAAGTTTGCATTTCTAGGACTGTAGTGTTCCTGTAAATTGTAAATGAAACTTTAATGTTACAGATTATTCAGGTAAGTTTTGTTTATGCTAACCTTTGTTCTCTCTAAACTCCGTCACAAGACACCGAGCTTCCTCTTGGATTCTTTCCTCAATGCTTCTCTTCCCCATTCCAAAATTTCTCAAAGTCATGAGAGAGAATCGACGCATTGTCTTCCATCTCTCCCCGTTGCTCAGGATGACTCCTAGTGACATAATGTAAAGAAAATGAGACAAATCTGAATCTATTCACATTGAGAGTTACTATGAGCTGATGATATTTCTTGAATTGTCTAAATAATTATTTTGTAGATTTTGTACACATATTAAAAAATAAAAACAACATACGAAATTTTAGTTTCCTTGTCCAATATCACAATGATTAATGTGATAAGCAAGAAGTTTAATGGATTACTCCCAGTGCCCTGATTACTTCAATGATTGGAAGTGACCATGGTGCTTGGAGTCTATATTCACAGAATTTTACTATCTACATAAGGGTTTTAACTTCTCAACGTTCAGAAGGTCTAACTCCACCTATAGCAGTGTCAATGGGATTTAATGAGCCAACCCAGAACTCTTTTCTGGGCTGGCTAATATCAATTCTGTGCATTGCACACAATGGCAGTCACTGGCTAAGAGTGGGCAGCCGATGCTCTCAACCAGTGGATGGAGACCGAGGTGGCTTCTGTGGCTTGACCACCAGGGAGACTCGGAGTACACTGGGGACCCAGGTAAGGAGGAAAACCACATCTAAGGGGTGGCAAGGACTAGAAAATCTGGACATAGAAAAAAAATTCTTGAGTGCTTTCCTTTTTATTGCTATTTTTAGTTTAGCAGAATAGAGTACATCATGTGAAATAGTGTCTTTATTAATATTTTTTTGTGACTTACCATAATCATTTAATAATATGCCAATCACACCCATGGTCCCTCGGCCACTAAACACATCACTGTAATCCACCAGGGCTTCTTTCACCGCGTTGCACCCAATGAGCATAACCGCACGCCGGCTGCCCATGTAAATTGTGTACACTGGTCCATATTCCTTACTAAGCTGTGGACAGACACAGAAGAGACACTTGTGGTGATTTCACATGTAGTTCCAGTTCATTCCCTTATTCGTTATATCCCAGATCATGTTTTGTAAGTATATTTATTTCTCCTTTTCTTCTTAG